>NC_052323.1:29101078-29108578 GCF_016432855.1 Salvelinus namaycush
AACAGGAACATTCCACAGGCTATTCTGTTTCACTTCTTCTTGTAGGGCCAGAGGACAATCACCAGGCACATCAGGTCAAATTAAATGTAATTTTATTTGTCGCATGCGTTGAATACAACAGGTGTAGACCTTAACGTGAAATGCTTACCTACAAGCCCTTAACCAACAGTGCAGTTCAAGAAATATAGTTAAGAAAATATTTACTAAATAATATTAGGTAAAAATTTAAGTAACACAGTAGAATTACTGTCTATGACTTGGATGACTGGAGTCTTTGACAATTCTTTGTGCCTTCCTCTGATACCGCCTGGTATAGAGGTCCTGGATGGCAGGAAGCTTGGCCCCAGTGATATATTAAGCCTTACGCGTTACCCTCTGTAGCGCCTTACGGTCAGATGCTGAGCAGTTGCCATACCAGGCGGTAATGCAACCAGTCAGGATGCTCTCGATGGCGCAGCTGTAGAACATTTTGTAGATCTGGGGACCCATGCCAAATCGTTTCAGTCTCCTTTGGGGGAAAAGGTGTTGTCGTGCCCTCTTCACATCTGTCTTGGTGTGTTTGGACCGTGATAGTATGTTGGTGATGTGGACACCAAGGAGCTTGAAACTCTCGACCCGCTCCACTTCAGCCCTGTCGATGTAAGTGGGGGCCTGTTCTGTCAGGTGTTTTCCCCCTCCTTTTCCTGTAGTCCACGATCAGCTCCTTTGTCACATTGAGGGAGATGTTGTTGTTCTGGCACCATACTGACAAGTCTTGGACCTCCTCCCTGTAGGCTGTCTCATCATTGTCAGTGATCAGGCCTACCACTGTTGTGTTGTCAGTAAACTTAATGATGGTGTTGGAGTCATGCTTGGCCACGCAGTCATGGGTGAACCGGGAGTACAGGTGGGGACTAAGCACTCACCCCTGAGGGGAACCGGTGTTGAAGTTCAGCGTGGCAGATGTGTTGTTACCTACCCTTACCACCTGGGGGCGGCCCATCAGGAAGTCCAGGACCCAGTTGCAGAGGGAGATGTTTAGTCCCAGGGTCCTTAGATTATTGATGAGCTTTGAGGGCACTATGGTGTTGAATGCTGAGCTAAAGTCAATGAACAGTATTCTCACGTAGGTGTTACTTTTGTCCAGGTGGGAAAGGGCAGTGTGTAGTGCGATTGAGATTGTGTCATCTGTTGATCTGTTGGGGTGTTATGTGAATTGCTGTGGGTCTAGGGTTTCCAGGATGATGGTGTTGATGTGAGCCATGACCAGCCTTTCAAAGCATTTCATGGCTCCTGACGTGAGTGCTACAGGGCGGTAGTCATTTAGGCAGGTTACCTTCGCATTCTTGGGCACAGGGACTATGGTGGTCTGCTTGAAACATGTGGGTATTACAGACTCAGTCAGGGAGCACCCTGAGGAAAAGCAAAGTTAAAAATATGTGTTTTATGATCTCTTTTAAATATGTCCACAGTTTCGGCCCCCCTCAGGTTCTCTGGCAGGCTATTCCAGAGACTGGGGGCATAATAACTAAAGACTGCATCTTCATATCTCTTGGTCCTAGTGTTCCCTTTCCTGCCCGCCCCCCCCCCCCCCCCCTCCAAACTGTAGCCGGGACGGCTCAGGGGAGGCCTGCCTCCAAACCGTAGTCGGAACGGCTCAGGGGTGGCCCGCATCCAAACCATAATCGGAACAGCTCAAGGGTGGCCCGTATCCAAACAGTAGCAGGGACGGCTCAGGGGAGGCCCGAATCCAAACCGTAGTAGGGACGGCTAAGGGGAGGCCTGCCTCCAGACCGTAGTCGGGACAGCTAAGGGGATCCTTCACTTGCTAGCTTCAGGGCCAGAGCAATTTACAGATCCTCTGGGGTAATTCCCACATTTGGGGATCTTATCTGCTGCTAATGATGAGTTATTCTGGAATTCCACTGAAATAGTTTACATTTATTAAAGTTGTACATCATGTGAGGTATTCTGAATGACACAATTAAACAGTGGGCTAATAGAGCAAAACGAGTGTGGCTCACAGTTCGGTTACATCTCCAAAAACCAAAACAATTGCATCAAAACTAATGTAAACTTACTACGTTACCCATAATGCACTTTTATGTTTTAAAGCTATGACCCTACTTTACCAACACTTGGCTTTGGGATAGTTAAAAGGCCAGAGGACCTGAGGGACCTACTGGGTACATAACTTAAAAGCATGTCTGACATGTATTGAGGTGCACAATTGCGGATTGATTTAAAAAGCAATAGAATAATCTTAAAATGTATTCTAGAACTCACAGGCAGCCAGTCAGAGACCTTAAAACCGGTGTAATGTGTGTTTTCTCCGTCTGGTCTTGGTCAGTACCCACGCTGCAGCATGCTGTATGTTTTGCATTTGACCAATGCCTTTCTTGGGTAGACCAGACAGGAGAGCATTACAGTAGTCAAGCCTGCTTGTAATAAGAGCATGGATGAGTCTCTCTGTATCTGCCTATCAGAAACAGCCGCACCTTGGCAATGTTCCTCAGGTGGTAAAAAACTATTTTGGTCACATTCTTAATGTGTGATTTGAAATTTAGTTCAGAATCTAAAATAACACCTAGGTTTTTTACCTGGTGTTTTATCTTTATTGCCTGTGAATTCAAATGTCTGACTAGATTCTCTCTCTGTGCTTTGGCTCCAACCATAAGTACCTCGGTCTTGTCTTGACTTTTCGGGCAGGAAGTTGTGAGCCATCCAAGTATTTAAATCACTAATACAGTCTAATAATTTATCTGTGTAGCTAAAATCCTCAGGCGACACAGAAGTGCAAAGTTGTGTGTTGTCTGCGTAGCAGTGAATATCAATTCTGTGTTTTCTGATAAAGTGTTTTCCCGGTAACATATATATACTGAACAGTACCGGACCCAAAATCTAACATTGTGGAACGACACATGTGATATGTATTTTCTCTCATTTATGTTCACCAAGGGTGACAAATAACTCTCGACCGGTTAAATAGGTCCTAAACCAATGTAGAATTGGACCGGAGAGGACAACCAAACTCTCCAGTCTGTCCAGAAGGACATCATGGTTAACAGTGTTGAATGCAGCACTTAAATCTAAGAGTACAAGGACAGAGAGCTGTTTGGCATCTGTGTTGGCTCTAAGATCATGTACCACTTTAACTAAGGCTGTCTCTGTGCTCCGGTGGGCACGTAAACCAGATTGGAATTTTTCTAAAATACAGTTGGCACTTAAAAATGAGGTTGGAGATTGGCCGAAAAATGCTAAGAGACGAAGAATCTTGTTTACTTTTCTTCAGAAGGGGTTTCACCATAACAGTTTTTAGTGCCGTGAGGAAAGTGCCTGTGAACAGGAAGTAATTAATAATAGCTTGCACTTCTTCAGATGTACAATTAAAAACAGTTTTGAAGAAGGTGGTAGGGATAGGATCTAGAAGGCAGGTAGAAGACTTAAGTTGTGATATCACTTTCCTGAACACGTCTGTGTCAACCAAGGACAATACATCTATAATGCCTTTGTGTGGAAGGCTAGAGAACATATCATCAAACTTCTCATCAGGTCTTGTTTGACTGATACCCAGCCTAATGTTGATTATTTTATCTCTGATATATGTTGAAAACTCAACACATTTACATGTGGAGGAAAGTTCACATAGGTTTGCAGGGAAAATATTTATCAGGCCATCAATGATTGAGAAGAACACTGTCAAATTAATTCTGATTAAAAAGCTCTTAAGAATCTGAGGCTTTTTTTTTTTTTTGCCTGAAATGACATACCCAAATCTATCTGCCTGTAGCTCAGGACCTGAAGCAAGGATATGCATATTATTGATACCATTTGAAAGGAAACACTTTGACGTTTGTGGAAATGTGAAATTAATGTAGGAGAATATAACACAATAGGTCTGGTAAAAGATACTACAAAGAAAACAACATGCAACATGCACCGCTCCTGTAGAGGTTTTAAACGCACCATATTCAATGACTGTGGGCCACTCTATCCCCGGGGCATATGCCTGGAGGTAACCAATGGAATAACAACCAAATTATTAACGTTACATCCACGTTTTATGACAGTCTCCAATCCATCAGAATGGTAGGAGATGACAGTTTGTATAAACCCACTAGAAGGTGGAGTTAAAGGAACATAACTTAGGTTACTCACAATAACCATAGTACCATTTCTATAGGAGTTGATATGGTTTCCAAGTCTTCTGTTTGTTATTCTGACAGGGAGAACTGGAGCACAACCAGACCCTGTCTGTCAGTCACTAAAACAGTTTGGTGTTGCTGGGACTGGAGCACTACAAGCCCTGTCTGTCAGTCTCTAAAACATTTTGATGTTGCTGGGACTGGAGCACTACCACACCCTGTCTGTCAGTCTCTAAAAGAGTTTGATGTTGCTGGGACCGCAGCACTGCCAGGCCTTGTCTGTCAGTCTCTAAAACAGTTTGCAATGTTGTTGGGACTGGAGCACTACTAGACCCTGTCCGTCAGTCTCTAAAACAGTTTGATGTTGCTGGGACTGGAGCACTACCAGACCATGTCTGTCAGTCTCTAAAACAGTTTGATGTCGCTGGGACTGGAGCCCTACCAGACCCTGTCTGTCAGTCTCTAAAACAGTTTGATGTTGCTGGGACTGGAGCACTACCAGACCCTGTCTGTCAGTCTCTAAAACAGTTCAATTTTGCTGAGACTGGAGCACTACCAGACCCTGTCTGTCAGTCTCTAAAACAGTTTGATGTCGCTGGGACTGGAGCCCTACCAGACCCTGTCTGTCAGTCTCTAAAACAGTTTGATGTTGCTGGGACTGGAGCACTACTAGACCCTGTCTGTCAGTCTCTAAAACAGTTTGATGTCGCTGGGACTGGAGACCTACCAGACCCTGTCCGTCAGTCTCTAAAACAGTTTGATGTTGCTGGGACTGGAGCACTACCAGACCCTGTCTGTCAGTCTCTAAAACAGTTTGATGTCGCTGGGACTGGAGACCTACCAGACCCTGTCCGTCAGTCTCTAAAACAGTTTGATGTCGCTGGGACTGGAGACCTACCAGACCCTGTCTGTCAGTCTCTAAAACAGTTTGATGTCGCTGGGACTGGAGACCTACCAGACCCTGTCCGTCAGTCTCTAAAACAGTTTGATGTTGCTGGGACTGGAGACCTACCAGACCCTGTCTGTCAGTCTCTAAAACAGTTTGATGTTGCTGGGACTGGAGCACTACTAGACCCTGTCTGTCAGTCTCTAAAACAGTTTGATGTCGCTGGGACTGGAGACCTACCAGACCCTGTCCGTCAGTCTCTAAAACAGTTTGATGTCGCTGGGACTGGAGACCTACCAGACCCTGTCCGTCAGTCTCTAAAACAGTTTGATGTCGCTGGGACTGGAGACCTACCAGACCCTGTCCGTCAGTCTCTAAAACAGTTTGATGTCGCTGGGACTGGAGACCTACCAGACCCTGTCCGTCAGTCTCTAAAACAGTTTGATGTCGCTGGGACTGGAGACCTACCAGACCCTGTCCGTCAGTCTCTAAAACAGTTTGATGTCGCTGGGACTGGAGACCTACCAGACCCTGTCCGTCAGTCTCTAAAACAGTTTGATGTCGCTGGGACTGGAGACCTACCAGACCCTGTCCGTCAGTCTCTAAAACAGTTTGATGTCGCTGGGACTGGAGACCTACCAGACCCTGTCCGTCAGTCTCTAAAACAGTTTGATGTCGCTGGGACTGGAGACCTACCAGACCCTGTCCGTCAGTCGCTAAAACAGTTTGATGTCGCTGGGACTGGAGACCTACCAGACCCTGTCCGTCAGTCTCTAAAACAGTTTGATGTCGCTGGGACTGGAGACCTACCAGACCCTGTCTGTCAGTCTCTAAAACAGTTTGATGTCGCTGGGACTGGAGACCTACCAGACCCTGTCCGTCAGTCTCTAAAACAGTGTGATGCTGCTAGAAATAATCCTGGAACCCCTGCGGTGGAATCTCATCTCTTTTTAAAAAGTGCAAATCAAAGTTGTCACAAAAGAGACATTCCTGTTGCTGCAAAGTTCCTTCAGGTACTCGTTCAGGGCAAAGAGTCGGCTGAAATGTTCCGAATGCCTTCGGTAGCACGGTAGTGGGCCAGAGATAACTACTATCTTCCCTGTGCGAGCGACAATGTTTATAAAATGTTTCTAGTCCTCCCTCAGTTCTTCAGATCGCCTAAAATGAAGGTTGTTAAAACCTATGTTACTGACGATGGTGTCAAATTTGTCCAGAATCGTGGGCAGAGGGATTTGATGTCATGGTCACGGGTTCCCGGGTGACAGTGGACCTTGGTCAATCCACAGATCGTCGGCATGCTAAAATCTCTCACCATTGAGCTGCACACAATGATGTTGGTCGTGATGGAATCCGATGGGGAAGAGCCCTGCTGAAATGCGGTGGCCGTGGGGAAGGGTGCCACTAGGCGGCCGCCGGCTGGTGATATACACCCAGGATCCGTGCTGACTTCCGGTGCAAAGCTGTTTGACAACTGGATCGGATCTTCTCGGATAGATGAAGGGTGGCCAGACTGCTTCCCCGATCTCCTACGCCTTGCGAGCGTCCAGTCTCCCATGGGGCCGTGGAGTTGAGATGAACATCTGTCCGTTGGATTGGGACAGATCAACACCGCCCGACTCATCAACAGCTTTGCTACGGGATGCATTTAAATCTGAGATTCGGTTTGCTTGGTCTAGAGCAAGGTTCGTGTACTTAGAAAGCAGGTTATCCTTTTGTCTCAGCCAAGCTAACAGCCGGAGGATCTCTTCCCTAAGATAATTGATGGTGCTCCATTTAGGGCAGATATAGCCCTGTCCATTTCCCAGTTCCACCTTGTCTTCTTCTTGGGATTGTGTGGAAATCATCTTACCAGCTGTGAAATACACAAGTACGACATTAGAGAGTCAAATCACAGACTCCATATAGTATATGTTATTTCTAGGCTACATCCCAAATGGTACCCTATTCCCTATACAGTGCACATTGGGTTCTGGTCAAGAGCTGTGAACTATGTAGGGAATAGGGTGCCATTTGGGACACATTCCTAGTGGCTCATTGAGCAGATTCTTACAGTAAATCTGGCATTTTTTCTCGTGATTGTTTATAACACCTCACTATGTCCTGCGTGAAATGAAAGGAAGATGAACAGAAGGACAGAAAGTCTACGACGTGAACTGAATGTCCCTGTACTGTCCCCTCTGTTGTCCTATGAGACTTAAGGACAATTGTTTATGAATGTCCCGATTCAGGTAAGAAACATGTTCAAAAGGGATAATGCAGAAGAAGGGTATGGCATCGTGATTTTGACCTGTATTTATAAAAGATATATAAATAAATAAATCTGATTTTATTGAACAGATAGCGAAAGATGCTGACTGTGGACAGTTTGACAGTGTCAAAGAGCAGTAGGCCATATTCAACACCATGCCAACTCTACAGACGTCTCAGAGACTGAAGCTTTACTGCTAGGCCAGTCAGACTGCATTTCAAATATATGGATCCCACATTTTT
>NC_052323.1:29116078-29140034 GCF_016432855.1 Salvelinus namaycush
CTCTCCCCACCTACAAACCTTTATGAGTATTTTTCCTCTTACCCACCCACACTGTCATACTGCCATCAGCCATTTTCCTTTTCGACCCCCCAACCCCCCCACCCACCCACCCCACACTATTTGACATCCTTTCTGGAGACTCCCTTTCCTTGATGTCCTACTCTTGCTGGAAATCACTAACATGGCAAACTCAGTCAACTCAGTCAAATCATCATATAATCACCTGTTTTCATTTATTATTAGACTGTAATTCTTTATGACTTTGATAAAAAAACAAATCCAAAGAAAGGCAGAGAGAGAGAGAGAGGGAAAAAGAGAGAGAGAGATCGAGAGCCAGAGAAAGAGAGAGACAGATTTGTAATTTTTCTGAATGTTTCTTGTTAATTTCACTTTTGTTTATTATCTACTTCACTTGCTTTGGCAATGTTAACATACGTTTCCAATGCCAATAAAGCCTTTAAATTTAATTGTATTGAATTAAGAGAGAGAGCGAAAGAGAGAGAGAGACAGAGAGAGACAGGGAGAGATACAGAGAGAGAGACAGAGAGCCAGAGACAGAGAAAGAGAGTGAGAGAGAAAGACAGAGAAAGAGAGAGAGACAGAGAAAGAGAGAGAGACAGGCAGAGAGAGAGAGAGAGCGGGAGAGACAGAGAAAGAGAGAGAGATAGATATAATGACGCTTAAATAAACATAGCGAGTACAACAGCGTCAGCGACAGACACGTAGACATATAGACAGACAAAGGGATGGGGCTATCAACATGACACCGTGTCAACTTGTGAACTCGTACTCTACACTCGACTCAGCCAGTGTTCCAATAGCAGCACAGATGTAAATCAGGCAAACCTTGGTGGCACGCAAGGCAAGCAACATGGGCATGATGCCAGTTACAGTCTCTGGCTTGACGACAACACAGTGGGGATGCGTCCCAGATGGCACCCTATTCCCTTTATAGTGCCCTACTTTTTTCCCTTGGAGGTCTAAAGGGAATAGGGTACCATTTGGGACAAAGTTACAGTGTGCCAGTTCCCAGAGCACACAAAATCAGAACGATTTTTCTTCCTCATTCAGCAGGTTAACTTGGAGAGAGTTTCTCTATTGGGAAAAAAACAAAACATTTATTCACCTTATTAAACCAAGCGTTGAGCAATAGTATGTCAAGGTCAGGTCAAAGACTAAAGGAGTGTGTAGGCAATTAAATGCAACTGGAAAAAATAATGACACCAAAACAAAGAGATCTATCACCATTATGCAATCACAGTACAATTTGATGAAGAATGCATTTAATTGTAGCAGACAGACACATGACTTACAGACAGTGATAACACAGCCCAGCCCTGACATGTTCAAGTGCTCGTTGGGTAGCTACTTCAGGTTCCAGATACTGCTACTGCCTGGGGCGTCGGGCTGCAGTACCATCTACTGCCCGTAGGGGACACACTGCTACAGCCTGGGGCGTCAGTCTGCAGTACCATTTACTGCCCGTAGGGGACACACTGCTACAGCCTGGGGCGTCGGTCTGCAGTACCATCTACTGCCCGTAGGGGACACACTGCTACAGCCTGGGGCATCTCTTCTGTCTGCAGTACCATCTACTGCCTATAGGGGAGACACTGCTACAGCCTGGGGTGTCGGTCTGCAGTACCATTTACTGCCTATAGGGGAGACACTGCTACAGCCTGGGGTGTCGGTCTGCAGTACCATCTACTGTCTATAGGGGAGACACTGCTATAGCCTGGGGTGTCTCTTCTGTCTGCAGTACCATTTACTGCCTATAGGGGAGACACTGCTACAGCCTGGGGTGTCGGTCTGCAGTACCATCTACTGTCTATAGGGGAGACACTGCTACAGCCTGGGGTGTCGGTCTGCAGTACCATCTACTGTCTATAGGGGACACACTGCTACAGCCTGGGGTGTCTCTTCTGTCTGCAGTACCATCTACTGTCTATAGGGGAGACACTGCTACAGCCTGGGGTGTCGTTCTGCAGTACCATCTACTGTCTATAGGGGAGACACTGCTACAGCCTGGGGTGTCGGTCTGCAGTACCATCTACTGTCTATAGGGGACACACTGCTACAGCCTGGGGCGTCTCTTCTGTCTGCAGAAGCATCTACTGTCTATAGGGGACACACTGCTACAGCCTGGGGTGTCGGTCTGCAGTACCATCTACTGCCTATAGGGGAGACACTGCTACAGCCTGGGGCGTCTCTTCTGTCTGCAGAACCATCTACTGTCTATAGGGGAGACACTGCTACAGCCTGGGGCATCTCTTCTGTCTGCAGAACCATCTACTGCCTATAGGGGAGACACTGCTACAGCCTGGGGTGTCGTTCTGCAGTACCATCTACTGTCTATAGGGGAGACACTGCTACAGCCTGGGGTGTCGGTCTGCAGTACCATCTACTGCCTATAGGGGAGACACTGCTACAGCCTGGGGCGTCTCTTCTGTCTGCAGAACCATCTACTGCCTATAGGGGAGACACTGCTACAGCCTGGGGTGTCGGTCTGCAGTACCATCTACTGCCTATAGGGGAGACACTGCTACAGCCTGGGGCGTCTCTTCTGTCTGCAGTACCATCTACTGCCTATAGGGGAGACACTGCTACAGCCTGGGGTGTCTCTTCTGTCTGCAGTACCATCTACTGCCTATAGGGGAGACACTGCTACAGCCTGGGGTGTCTCTTCTGTCTGCAGTACCATCTACTGTCTATAGGGGAGACACTGCTACAGACTGGGGTGTCGGTCTGCAGTACCATCTACTGCCTATAGGGGAGACACTGCTACAGCCTGGGGTGTTGGTCTGTAGTACCATGTACTGCCTATAGGGGAGACACTGCTACAGCCTGGGGTGTCTCTTCTGTCTGCAGCACCATCTACTGCCTATAGGGGAGACACTGCTACAGCCTGGGGTGTCTCTTCTGTCTGCAGTACCATTTACTGCCTATAGGGGAGACACTGCTACAGCCTGGGGTGTCTCTTCAGTCTGCAGTACCATCTACTGCCTTTAGGGGAGACACTGCTACAGCCTGGGGTGTCGGTCTGCAGTACCATCTACTGCCTATAGGGCACTGCTACAGCCTGCGGCGTCTCTTCTGTCTGCAGTACCATCTACTGTCTATAGGGGAGACACTGCTACAGCCTGGGGCGTCTCTTCTGTCTGCAGTACCATCTACTGCCTATAGGGGAGACACTGCTACAGCCTGGGGCATCTCTTCTGTCTGCAGTACCATCTACTGCCCGTAGGGGAGACACTGCTACAGCCTGGGGCATCTCTTCTGTCTGCAGTACCATCTACTGCCTATAGGGGAGACACTGCTACAGCCTGGGGTGTCGGTCTGCAGTACCATTTACTGTCTATAGGGGAGACACTGCTACAGCCTGGGGCCTCTTCTGTCTGCAGTACCATCTACTGTCTATAGGGGAGACACTGCTACAGCCTGGGGTGTCGGTCTGCAGTACCATCTACTGCCTATAGGGGAGACACTGCTACAGCCTGGGGCATCTCTTCTGTCTGCAGTACCATCTACTGCCTTTAGGGGAGACACTGCTACAGCCTGGGGTGTCGGTCTGCAGTACCATCTACTGTCTATAGGGGAGACACTGCTACAGCCTGGGGTGTCGGTCTGCAGTACCATCTACTGCCTATAGGGGAGACACTGCTACAGCCTGGGGCATCTCTTCTGTCTGCAGAACCATCTACTGCCTATAGGGGAGACACTGCTACAGCCTGGGGCATCTCTTCTGTCTGAAGTACCATCTACTGCCTTTAGGGGAGACACTGCTACAGCCTGGGGTGTCGGTCTGCAGTACCATTTACTGCCTATAGGGGAGACACTGCTACAGCCTGGGGTGTCGGTCTGCAGTACCATCTACTGTCTATAGGGGAGACACTGCTATAGCCTGGGGTGTCTCTTCTGTCTGCAGTACCATTTACTGCCTATAGGGGAGACACTGCTACAGCCTGGGGTGTCGGTCTGCAGTACCATCTACTGTCTATAGGGGAGACACTGCTACAGCCTGGGGTGTCGGTCTGCAGTACCATCTACTGTCTATAGGGGACACACTGCTACAGCCTGGGGTGTCTCTTCTGTCTGCAGTACCATCTACTGTCTATAGGGGAGACACTGCTACAGCCTGGGGTGTCGTTCTGCAGTACCATCTACTGTCTATAGGGGAGACACTGCTACAGCCTGGGGTGTCGGTCTGCAGTACCATCTACTGTCTATAGGGGACACACTGCTACAGCCTGGGGCGTCTCTTCTGTCTGCAGAACCATCTACTGCCTATAGGGGAGACACTGCTACAGCCTGGGGTGTCGGTCTGCAGTACCATCTACTGCCTATAGGGGAGACACTGCTACAGCCTGGGGTGTCTCTTCTGTCTGCAGTACCATCTACTGCCTATAGGGGAGACACTGCTACAGCCTGGGGCGTCTCTTCTGTCTGCAGAACCATCTACTGCCTATAGGGGAGACACTGCTACAGCCTGGGGTGTTGGTCTGTAGTACCATCTACTGTCTATAGGGGAGACACTGCTACAGCCTGGGGTGTCGGTCTGCAGTACCATCTACTGCCTATAGGGGAGACACTGCTACAGCCTGGGGTGTCGGTCTGCAGTACCATCTACTGCCTATAGGGGAGACACTGCTACAGCCTGGGGTGTCTCTTCTGTCTGCAGTACCATCTACTGCCTATAGGGGAGACACTGCTACAGCCTGGGGTGTCTCTTCTGTCTGCAGTACCATCTACTGTCTATAGGGGAGACACTGCTACAGACTGGGGTGTCGGTCTGCAGTACCATCTACTGCCTATAGGGGAGACACTGCTACAGCCTGGTGTGTTGGTCTGTAGTACCATCTACTGCCTATAGGGGAGACACTGCTACAGCCTGGGGTGTCTCTTCTGTCTGCAGCACCATCTACTGCCTATAGGGGAGACACTGCTACAGCCTGGGGTGTCTCTTCTGTCTGCAGTACCATTTACTGCCTATAGGGGAGACACTGCTACAGCCTGGGGTGTCTCTTCAGTCTGCAGTACCATCTACTGCCTTTAGGGGAGACACTGCTACAGCCTGGGGTGTCGGTCTGCAGTACCATCTACTGCCTATAGGGCACTGCTACAGCCTGCGGCGTCTCTTCTGTCTGCAGTACCATCTACTGTCTATAGGGGAGACACTGCTACAGCCTGGGGCGTCTCTTCTGTCTGCAGTACCATCTACTGCCTATAGGGGAGACACTGCTACAGCCTGGGGCATCTCTTCTGTCTGCAGTACCATCTACTGCCCGTAGGGGAGACACTGCTACAGCCTGGGGCATCTCTTCTGTCTGCAGTACCATCTACTGCCTATAGGGGAGACACTGCTACAGCCTGGGGTGTCGGTCTGCAGTACCATTTACTGTCTATAGGGGAGACACTGCTACAGCCTGGGGCCTCTTCTGTCTGCAGTACCATCTACTGTCTATAGGGGAGACACTGCTACAGCCTGGGGTGTCGGTCTGCAGTACCATTTACTGTCTATAGGGGAGACACTGCTACAGCCTGGGGCCTCTTCTGTCTGCAGTACCATCTACTGTCTATAGGGGAGACACTGCTACAGCCTGGGGTGTCGGTCTGCAGTACCATCTACTGCCTATAGGGGAGACACTGCTACAGCCTGGGGCATCTCTTCTGTCTGCAGTACCATCTACTGCCTTTAGGGGAGACACTGCTACAGCCTGGGGTGTCGGTCTGCAGTACCATCTACTGCCTATAGGGGAGACACTGCTACAGCCTGGGGCATCTCTTCTGTCTGCAGTACCATCTACTGCCTTTAGGGGAGACACTGCTACAGCCTGGGGCGTCTCTTCTGTCTGCAGTACCATCTACTGCCTATAGGGGAGACACTGCTATAGCCTGGGGTGTCGGTCTGCCGTACCATCTACTGCCTATAGGGGAGACACTGCTACAGCCTGGGGCATCTCTTCTGTCTGCAGTACCATCTACTGCCTATAGGGGAGACACTGCTACAGCCTGGGGTGTCGGTCTGCAGTACCATCTACTGCCTATAGGGGAGACACTGCTACAGCCTGGGGCATCTCTTCTGTCTGCAGTACCATCTACTGCCTTTAGGGGAGACACTGCTACAGCCTGGGGTGTCGGTCTGCAGTACCATCTACTGCCTATAGGGGAGACACTGCTACAGCCTGGGGCATCTCTTCTGTCTGCAGTACCATCTACTGCCTTTAGGGGAGACACTGCTACAGCCTGGGGCGTCTCTTCTGTCTGCAGTACCATCTACTGCCTATAGGGGAGACACTGCTATAGCCTGGGGTGTCGGTCTGCCGTACCATCTACTGCCTATAGGGGAGACACTGCTACAGCCTGGGGCATCTCTTCTGTCTGCAGTACCATCTACTGCCTTTAGGGGAGACACTGCTACAGCCTGGGGCGTCTCTTCTGTCTGCAGTACCATCTACTGCCTATAGGGTGGAGGGGCTATTGAGACCTGGGTTACCTGGCTTTCTTTACCTACACACAGCAGAGGTAGCTGCTACTCCTGCACCTGACTGCATGCTGGCAGGTTGTTGGGGGCTC
Organism: Salvelinus namaycush; assembly: GCF_016432855.1. NCBI lineage: Eukaryota > Metazoa > Chordata > Actinopteri > Salmoniformes > Salmonidae > Salvelinus > Salvelinus namaycush. Next base: position 29,122,652 of record NC_052323.1, read on the forward strand.
CCGAGTGGCACAGTGGTCTAAGGAACTGCATCTCAGTGCTAGAGGTGTCACTACAAACCCTGGTTCGATTACAGGCTGTATCACAACTGGCCGTGATTGGGAGTCCCATAGGGCGGTGCGCAATTGACCCAGCGTTGTCCGGGTTTGGCCGGGGTAGGCCGTCATTGTAAATAAAAATGTGTTCTAAACTGACTTGCTTAGTGAAATAAAGGTTCAAAAAAACTTAAAATACAAATTCATAATAACTGCTTACCTGACTTGACCTAGTTTGACCTAATGTCTCCACTGTCAATCTATCTAACAAGTTCACATGCAGACATCAGACAGCCAGTCTATCCAATCACAGGCCCGAATGGATCATAGAATAGAACTAATATTTGTCTAGTACTTAGCTGTGCTTGAGGAACAGGTATGTCATTGCTTGTCTGCGTGGTGCAATGGAACCAACGGACTAGTAAGAAAAAACACCCTGCAAGCCCTGGCCAGATTATAAATACCACTTGAACTCAACCTAGATCTGCCGATGACACAACAGTGTTCAACGACAAGACAGCCTATAGGGAGGAGGTCAGAGACCTGGCCGTGTGGTGCCAGGACTACAACCTCTCACCTCAACGTGATCCAGACAAAGGAGCTGATTGTGGACTACAGGAAAAAGAAGACCGAGCACGCCCCGATTCTCATCAACGGGGCTGCAGTGGAGCAGGTTGAGAGCTTCAAGTTCCTTAGTGTCCACATCACCAACAAACTAACATGGTCCAAGACAGTCGTGAAGAGGGAACGACAAAACCTATTCCCCCTCAGGAAACTGAAAAGATTTGGCATGGGTCCTCAGATATGCAAAAAGTTCTACAGCTGCACCATCGAGAGCATCCTGACTGGTTGCATCACTGCCTGGTATGGCAACTGCTCGGCCTCCGACCACAGGGCACTACAGAGGGTAGTGCGATCGGCCCAGTACATCACTGGGGCCAAGCGTCCTGCCATATAAAACCTCTATACCAGGCGGTGTCAGAGGAAGGCCCTAAAAATTGTACAGCACATCTACAGTAAGTCATTAACACCAGCCTACTAAGGATTGCACCGTGTTATATGTGCACTGACATCTCAGGTTTACCCTCATTCAGCCACGCTGCATTATTTAACCTTTTTCTGAGAGAAAAACAAGAAGGCATCAAAACAAAAAGATCTTTCGTTTCTGTGTTCAAATAGTCAGGAAAAGGCATGGCCTTGTGGTTGGGGTGAGGACATTTCGTCAGTGTTCTTGATTGGCCCCTCAGCGATAGGGGAAGTTGTGGTTGTGAAGAGGTTACCTCAACCACGTCTTCAAGCGCTCAGCTCAGTCATGTTATTGGGTTGCGTCCCATATGGCGTCCTATTCTCTGTACAGTGCAATAGCTTTAACCAGGGTAAAAGTAGTGCACTATATAGTGTATAGGAAGTCATTTGGGGCGCAAGCCATTGGGTGGGTATGGGAATACCGAGTTGAGCAACCGCTCATGTCATGTGACTAACTTCTGCGTTCTGTCGAGGTATAAAGCAGAATAGTTATTATTAAACTCAGTTCAGTGTGTCGATGGAGACTCCTGTTCAGAGCGTGGTGTGACCCTGAAGCAGCCACGAAGCAGCCACGAAGCAGCCCTGAAGCAGCCCTGAAGCAGCCACGAAGCAGCCACGAAGCAGCACTGAAGCATCACTGAAGCAGCCCTGAAGCAGCCATGAAGCAGCCACGAAGCAGCCACGAAGCAGCCCCGAAGCAGCCACGAAGCAGCTCTGAAGCAGCACTGAAGCAGCCCTGAAGCAGCCATGAAGCGGCCATGAAGCAGCCATGAAGCAGCCATGAAGCAACACTGAAGCAACACTGAAGCAGCCCTGAAGCAGCCATGAAGCAGTGCTGAAGCAGCTCTGAAGCATCCATGAAGCAGCACTGAAGCAGCCATGAAGCAGCCATGAAGCAGCACTGAAGCAGCCATGAAGCAGCCCTGAAGCAGCCCTGAAGCAGCCGTGAAGCAGCACTGAAGCAGTCATGAAGCAGCCACGAAGCAGCCACGAAGCAGCCCTGAAGCAGCCACAAAGCAGCCACGAAGCAGCCCCGAAGCAGCCCCGAAGCAGCCCCGAAGCAGCCCTGAAGCAGCCCCGAAGCAGCCACGAAGCAGCCCTGAAGCAGCACTGCTAAAGCGTTATTGCTCTGTTTCTGCAGTATTTGATAGTGACTGGTGACGTTTTGCTATGTGTGTATCTATCACTATCTAGATAAGTAGTGTTACAGTTGTGGTTTGTCATGGAGTCTTTCTGTTTCAGCCTTCACCATTTATCCCGAATCTCGTTACGGTCTAATGAAAATAATGAACAGAATGTTAACGTATTCAAAATGGTTGATGTACTATGGTATTGTTAGGGATTAGAATCCCTCTGACCAGAGTACTATGGGAATAGAATCCCTCTGACCAGAGTACTATAGGGATAGAATCCTCTGACCAGAAAAAGTCCTATAGGGAATAGAATCTCCTGACCAGAGTCCTATAGGGAATAGAATCCCTCTGACCAGAGTCCTATAGGGATAGAATCCTCTGACCAGAGTACTATTGGAATAGATCCCTCTGACCAGAGTCCTATCGGGAATAGAATCCCTCTGACCAGAGTCCTATAGGGAATAGAATCCCTCTGACCAGAGTCCTATCGGGAATAGAATCCCTCTGACCAGAGTCCTATAGGGAATAGAATCCCTCTGACCAGAGTCCTATAGGGAATAGAATCCCTCTGACCAGAGTCCTATAGGGATTTATCCCTCTGACCAGAGTCCCTATAGGTAATAGAATCCCTCTGACCAGAGTCCTATAGGAATAGAATCCCTCTGACAGAGTCCTATAGGGAATAGAATCCCTCTGACCAGAGTCCTATAGGGAATAGAATCCCTCTGACCAGAGTCCTATAGGAATAGAATCCCTCTGACAGAGTCCTTAGGGAATAGAATCCTCTGACCAGAGTCCTATAGGGAATAAATCCTCTGACCGATCTATAGGGAATAGAATCCCTCTGACCAGAGTCCTATAGAAATAGAATCCCTCTGACCAGAGTCTATAGGGAATAAATCCTCTGACCAGAGTACTATAGGATAGAACCCTCTGACCAGAGTCCTATAGGGAATAGAATCCCTCTGACCAGAGTCCATAGGGATATGAATCCCTCTGACCGAAGTCCTATAGGGAATAGATCCCTCTGACCAGAGTCCTATAGGGAATAGATCCCTCTGACCAGAGTCCTATAGGGAATAGAATCCCTCTGACCAGAGTACCTATAGGGAATAGAATCCCTCTGACCAGAGTCCTATGGAATAGAATCCCTCTGACCAGAGTACCTATAGGGAATAGAATCCCTCTGACCAGAGTCCTATAGGGAATAGAATCCCTCTGACCAAGTCCTATAGGGAATAGAATCCCTCTGACCAGAGTCTATAGGAATAGAATCCCTCTGACCAGAGTCCTATAGGGAATAGAATCCCTCTGACCAGAGTCCTATAGGGAATAGAATCCCTCGACCAGAGTCCTATAGGGAATAGAATCCTCTGACCATAGTCTTATAGGGAATAGAATCCCTCTGACCAGAGTCCTATGGGAATAGAATCCCTCTGACCAGAGTCCTATGGGATATAATCCTTCTGACCAGAGTCCATATAGGGAATAGAATCCCTCTGACCAGAGTCCTATAGGGAATAGAATCCCTCTGACCAGAGTCTATAGGAATAGATCCCTCTGACCAGAGTCCTATAGGAAAGAATCCCTCTGACCAGAGTCCTATAGGAATAGAATCCCTCTACCAAGTCCTATAGGAATAAATCCCTCTGACCAGAGTACTATAGGAATAGAATCCCTCTGACCAGAGTCCTATAGGGAATAGAATCCCTCTGACCAGATCCTATAGGGAATAGAATCCCTTGACCAGAGTCCTATAGGGATAGAATCCCTCTGACCAGACTCCTATAGGAATAGAATCCCTCTGACCAGAGTCCTATAGGGAATAGAATCCCTCTGACTCAGAGTCCTATAGGGAATAGAATCCTCTCTGACCAGAGTCCTATAGGGAATAGAATCCTCTGACCAGAGCTATAGGGAATAGAATCCCTCTGACCAGAGTCCTATAGGGAATAGAATCCCTCTGACCAGAGTCCTATAGGGAATAGAATCCCTCTGACCAGAGGCCTATGGGAATAGATCCTCTGACCAAGTCCTATAGGAATAGAATCCCTCTGACCAGAGTCCTATAGGGAATAGAATCCCTCTGACCAGAGTCCTAGGGAATAGAATCCCTCTGACCAGAGTACCTATAGGGAATAGAATCCCTCTGACCAGAGTCCTATAGGGAATAGAATCCCTCTGACCAGAGTCCCTATAGGGAATAGAATCCCTCTGACCAGAGTCTATAGGGAATAGAAATCCCTCTGACCAGAGTCCTATAGGGAATAGAATCCCTCTGACAGACCCTATAGGGAAAGAATCCCTCTGACCAGAGTCCTATAGGGAATAGAATCCCTCTGACCAGACTCTATAGGGAAAGAATCCCTCTGACCGAAGTCCTATAGGGAATAGAATCCCTCTGACCAGAGTCCTATAGGGAATAGAATCCTCTGACCAAGTCCTATAGGGAATAGAATCCCTCTGACCAGAGTACTTATAGGGAATAGAATCCCTCTGACCAGAGTCCTATAGGGAATAGAATCCCTCTGACCAGAGTACTATAGGAATAGAATCCTCTGACCAGAGTCCTATAGGGAATAGAATCCCTCTGACCAGAGTCCTATAGGGAATGAAATCCCTCTGACCAAGTCCTATAGGGATAGAATCCCTCTGACCAAGTCCTATAGGGATAAGAATCCTCTGCCAGAGTCCTATAGGGAATAGAATCCCTCTGACCAGAGTCCTATAGGGAATAGAATCCTCTGACCAGAGTCCTATAGGGAATAGAATCCTCTGACCAGAGTCCTATAGGAATAGAATCCCTCTGACCAGAGTCCTATAGGGAATAGAATCCCTCTGACCAGAGTACTATAGGGAATAGAATCCCTCTGACCAGAGTCTATAGGGAATAGATCCCTCTGACCAGAGTCCTATAGGGAATAGAATCCCTCTGACCAGAGTCCTATAGGGAATAGATTCCTCTCTGACCAGAGTCCTATAGGGAATAGAATCCCTCTGACCAGAGTCCCTATAGGGAATAGAATCCCTCTGACCAGAGTCCTATAGGGAATAGAATCCCTCTGACCAGAGTCTATAGGGAATAGAATCCCTCTGACCAGAGTCCTATAGGGAATAGAATCCCTCTGACCAGAGTCCTATAGGGAATAGAATCCCTCTGACCAGAGTACTATAGGGAATAGAATCCCTCTGACCAGAGTCCTATAGGGAATAGAATCCCTCTGACCAGAGTACTATAGGGAATAGAATCCCTCTGACCAGAGTCCTATAGGGAATAGAATCCCTCTGACCAGAGTCCTATAGGGAATAGAATCCCTCTGACCAGAGTCCTATAGGGAATAGAATCCCTCTGACCAGAGTCTATAGGGAATAAATCCCTCTGACCAGAGTCCTATAGGGAATAGAATCCCTCTGACCAGAGTCCTATAGGGAATAGAATCCCTCTGACCAGAGTCCTATAGGGAATAGAATCCCTCTGACCAGAGATAGGGAATAGAATCCCTCTGACCAGAGTCCTATAGGGATAGAATCCCTCCCGAGTCCTATGGAATAGACCCTCTGACCAGAGTCCTATAGGGAATAGAATCCCTCTGACCAGAGTCCTATAGGGAATAGAATCCTCTGACCAAGTCCTATAGGGAATAGAATCCTCTGACCAGAGTCCTATAGGGAATAGAATCCCTCTGACCAGAGTCCTATAGGAATAGAATCCCTCTGACCAGAGTTATATAGGGAATAGAATCCTCTGACCAGGTCTATAGGGAATAGATCCCTCTGACCAGAGTCCTATAGGGAATAGAATCCTCTGACCAGAGTCTATAGGGAATGAATTCCCTTACCAGAGTCTATAGGGAATAGAATCCCTCTGACCAGAGTCCTATAGGGAATAGAATCCCTCTGACCAGAGTCCTATAGGGATTAGAATCCCTCTGACCAGAGTACTATAGGGAATAGAATCCCTGACCAGAGTCCTATAGGGAATAGAATCCCTCTGACCAAGTCCTATAGGGAAGAATCCCTCTGACCAGAGTCTATAGGGAATAGAATCCCTCTGACCAGAGTCCTATAGGGAATTAATATCCCTCTGACCAGAGTCTATAGGGAATAGAATCCCTCTGACCAGTACTATAGGGATAAATCCCTTGACCAAGTCCTATAGGGAATAGAATCCCTCTGACCAGAGTCCTATAGGAATAGAATCCCTCTGACCAGAGTCCTATAGGGAATAGAATCCCTCTGACCAGAGTCCTATAGGAATAGAATCCCTCTACCAGAGTCCTATAGGGAAGAATCCCTCTGACCAGAGTACTATAGGGAATAGAATCCTCTGACCAGAGTCTATAGGGAATAGAATCCCTCTGACCGAGTCCTATAGGGAATAGAATCCCTCTGACCAGAGTCTATAGGGAATAGAATCCCTCTGACCAGAGTCCTATAGGGAATAGAATCCCTCTGACCAGAGTACTATAGGGAAAAGAATCCCTCTGACCAGAGTCCTATAGGGAATAGAATCCCTCTGACCAGAGTCCTATAGGGAAATAATCCCTCTGACCAGAGTCTATAGGGAATAGATCCCTCTGACCAGAGTCCTATAGGAATAGAATCCTCTGACCAGAGTCCTATAGGGAATAGATCCCTCTGACCAGAGTCCATAGGGAATAGAATCCCTCTGACCAGAGTCCTATAGGAATAGAATCCTCTGACCAGAGTCCTATAGGGAATAGAATCCCTCTGACCAGAGTCCTATAGGAATAAATCCCTCTGACCAGAGTCCTATAGGGAATAGAATCCCTCTGACCGAAGTCCTATAGGGAATAGAATCCCTCTGACCAAGTACCTATAGGGAATAAATCCCTCTGACCAGAGTCCTATAGGGATAGAATCCCTCTGACCAGAGTCCTATAGGGAAATGAATCCCTCTGACCAGAGTCCTATAGGAATAAATCCCTCTGACCAGAGTACTATAGGGAATAGAATCCTCTGACCAGAGTCCTATAGGGAATAGAATCCCTCTGACCAGAGTCCTATAGGGAATAGAATCCCTCTGACCAGAGTCCTATAGGGAATAGAATCCCTCTGACCAGAGTACTATAGGGAATAGAATCCCTCTGACCAGAGTCCTATAGGGAATAGAATCCCTCTGACCAGAGTCCTATAGGGAATAGAATCCCTCTGACCAGAGTCCTATAGGGAATAGAATCCCTCTGACCAGAGTCCTATCGGGAATAGAATCCCTCTGACCAGAGTCCTATAGGGAATAGAATCCCTCTGACCAGAGTCCTATAGGGAATAGAATCCCTCTGACCAGAGTCCTATAGGGAATAGAATCCCTCTGACCAGGGCCTATAGGAATAAATCCCCTGACCAGAGTCCTATGGGGATAGAATCCCTCTGACCAGAGTCCTATAGGGAATAGAATCCCTCTGACCAGAGTCCTATAGGGAATAGAATCCCTCTGACCAGAGTCCTATAGGGAATAGAATCCCTCTGACCAGAGTCCATATAGGGAATAGAATCCCTCTGACCAGAGTCCTATAGGGATATCCCTCTGACCAGAGTCCTATAGGGAATAGAATCCCTCTGACCAGTCCTATAGGGAATAGAATCCCTCTGACCAGAGTCCTATAGGGAATAGAATCCCTCTGACCAGAGTACTATAGGGAATAGAATCCCTCTGACCAGAGTCCTATAGGGAATAGAATCCCTCTGACCAGAGTCCTATAGGGAATAGAATCCCTCTGACCAGAGTCCTATAGGGAATAAAACCTCTGACCAGAGTACTATAGGAATAGAATCCCTCTGACCAGAGTCCTATAGGGAATATAATCCCTCTGACCAGAGTCCTATAGGGAATAGAATCCCTCTGACCAGAGTCCTATAGGGAATAGAATCCCTCTGACCAGAGTCTATAGGGAATAGAATCCCTCTGACCAGAGTCCTATAGGGAATAGAATCCCTCTGACCAGAGTCCTATAGGGAATAGAATCCCTCTGACCAGAGTCCTATAGGAATAGAATCCCTCTGACCAGAGTCCTATAGGGAATAGAATCCCTCTGACCAGAGTCCTATAGGAGATAGAATCCCTCTGACCAGAGTCCTATAGGGAATAGAATCCCTCTGACCAGTCCTATAGGGATAGATCCCTCACCAAGTACTATGGGAATAGAATCCCTCTGACCAGAGTCCTATAGGGAATAGAATCCCTCTGACCAGAGTCCTATAGGAATAGAATCCCTCGACCAAGCCTATAGGGAATAGTCCCTCTGACCAGAGTCCTATAGGAATAAATCCCTCTGACCAGAGTCTATAGGATTGAATCCCTCTGACCAGAGTCCTATAGGGAAATAGAATCCCTCTGACCAGAGTCCTATAGGGAATAGAATCCCTCTGACCAGAGTACTATAGGGAATAGAATCCCTCTACCAAGTCCTTAGGGAATAGATCCCTCTGACCAGAGTCTATAGGGAAGAGAATCCCTCTGACCAGAGTCCTATCGGAATATAATCCCTCTGACCAGAGTCCTATAGGGAATAGAATCCCTCTGACCAGAGTCCTATAGGAATGTTAATCCCTCTGACCCAGAGTCCTATAGGGAATAGAATCCCTCTGACCAGAGTCCTATAGGGAATAGAATCCCTCTGACCAGAGTACTCGGGAATAGAATCCCTCTGACCAGAGTCCTATAGGGAATAGAATCCCTCTGACCAGAGTCCTATAGGGAATAGAATCCCTCTGACCGAGTCCTATAGGGAAAGAATCCCTCTGACCAAGTACTATAGGGAATAGAATCCCTCGACCAGAGTCCTATAGGGAATAGATTCCCTCTGACCAGAGTCCTATAGGGAATAGAATCCCTCTGACCAGAGTCCTATAGGGAATAGAATCCCTCTGACCAGAGTCCTATAGGGAATAGAATCCCTCTGACCAGAGTCCTAGAGAATAGAATCCCTCTGACCAGAGTCTCTAGGGAATAGAATCCCTCTGACCAGAGTCTATAGGGAATAGAATCCCTCTGACCAGAGTCCTATAGGGAATAGAATCCCTCTGACCAGAGTACTATAGGGAATAGAATCCCTCTGACTAGAGTACTATAGGGAATAGAATCCCTCTGACCAGAGTCCTATAGGGAATAGAATCCCTCTGACCAGAGTCCTATAGGGAATAGAATCCTCTGACCAGAGTCCTATAGGGAATAGAATCCCTCTGACCAGAGTCCTATAGAATAGAATCCCTCTGACCAGAGTCCTATAGGGATAATCCCTCTGACCAGAGTCCTATAGGAATAGAATCCCTCTGACCAGAGTCCATATAGGGAATAGAATCCCTCTGACCAGAGTCCATAGGTAATAGAATCCCTCTGACCAGAGTCCTATAGGGAATAGAATCCCTCTGACCAGAGTCCTATAGGGAATAGAATCCCTTGACCGTCCTATAGGGAATAGAATCCCTCTGACCAGAGTACTATGGAATAGAATCCCTCTGACCAGAGTACCTATAGGAATAGAATCCCTCTGACCAGAGTCCTATGGGAATAGAATCCCTCTGACCAGAGTCCTATAGGAATAGAATCCCTCTGACCAGAGTCCTATAGGGAATAAATCCCTCTGACCAGAGTCATAGGAATAGAACCCTCTGACCAGAGTCCTATAGGGAATAAATCCCTCTGACCGATTCCTATAGGGAATAGAATCCCTCTGACCAGAGTCCTATAGGGAATAGAATCCCTCTGACCAGATTACTATAGGGAATTAGAATCCCTCTGACCAGAGTACTATAGGGAATAGAATCCCTCTGACCAGAGTCCTATAGGGAATAGAATCCTCGGACCAGAGTCCTATAGGGAATAGAATCCTCTGACCAAGTCCTATCGGGAATAGAATCCCTCTGACCAGAGTCCTATAGGGAAATGAATCCCTCTGACCAGAGTCCTATAGGGAATAGAATCCCTCTGACCAGAGTCCTATAGGAATAATCCGACCAGAGTACTATGGGGAATAGAATCCCTCTGACCAGAGTCCTATAGGGAATAGAATCCCTCTGACCAGAGTCCTATAGGGAATAGAATCCCTCTGACCAGTCCTATAGGGAATAGAATCCCTCTGACCAGAGTACTATAGGGAATAGAATCCCTCTGACCAGAGTCCTATAGGGAATAGAATCCCTCTGACCAGAGTCCTATAGGGAATAGAATCCCTCTGACCAGAGTCCTATAGGGAATAGAATCCCTCTGACCAGAGTCCTATAGGGAATAGAATCCCTCTGACCAGAGTCTATAGGGAATAGAATCCCTCTGACCAGAGTCCTATAGGATATAATCCCTCTGACCAGAGTCCTATAGGGAATAGAATCCCTCGACCAGAGTCCTATAGGGAATAGAATCCCTCTGACCAGAGTACTATAGGGAATAGAATCCCTCTGACCAAGTACTATGGGAATAGAATCCCTCTGACCAGAGTCCTATAGGGAATAGAATCCCTCTGACCAGAGTCCTATAGGAATAGAATCCCTCTGACCAGAGTCCTATGGGAATAGAATCCCTCTGACCAGAGTCCTATAGGGAATAGATCCCTCTGACCAGAGTCTATAGGAATAATCCCTCTGACCAGAGTCCTATAGGAATAGAATCCCTCTGACCGAGTCCTATGGGAATAGAATCCCTCTGACCAGAGTACTATGGGAATAGAATCCCTCTGACCAGAGTCCTATAGGGAATAGAATCCCTCTGCCAGAGTCCTATAGGGAATAGAATCCCTCTGACCAGAGTCCTATAGGAATAGAATCCCTCTGACCAGATACTATAGGGAATAGAATCCCTCTGACCAGAGTCCTATAGGGAATAGAATCCCTCTGACCAGAGTCCTATAGGGATAGATCCCTCTGACCAGAGTCTATAGGGAATAATCCCTCTGACCAAGTACATAGGGAATAGAATCCCTCGACCAGTCCTAAGGAATAGATCCCTCGACCGAGTACTATAGGGAATAGAATCCTCTGACCAGAAGTCCTGTCGGAATAGAATCCCTCTGACCAGAGTCCTATAGGTGAATAGAATCCCTCTGACCAGAGTCCTATAGGGAATTAATCCCCTGACCAGAGTCTATAGGGAATAGAATCCCTCTGACCAGAGTCCTATAGGGAATAGAATCCCTCTGACCAGAGTACTATCGGGAATAGAATCCCTCTGACCAGAGTCCTATAGGGAATGGAATCCCTCTGACCAGAGTCCTATAGGGAATAGAATCCCTCTGACCAGAGTCCTATAGGGAATAGAATCCCTCTGACCAGAGTACTATAGGGAATAGAATCCCTCTGACCAGAGTCCTATAGGGAATAGAATCCCTCTGACCAGAGTCCTATAGGGAATAGAATCCTCTGACCAGAGTCCATAGGGAATAGAATCCCTCTGACCAGAGTCCTATAGGGAATAGAATCCCTCTGACCAGAGTCCTATAGGGAATAGAATCCCTCTGACCAGAGTCCTATAGGGAATATAATCCCTCTGACCAGAGTACTATAGGGAATAGAATCCCTCTGACCAGAGTCCTATAGGGAATATAATCCCTCTGACCAGAGTCCTATAGGGAATAGAATCCCTCTGACCAGAGTCCTATAGGGAATAGAATCCCTCTGACCAGAGTACTATAGGGAATAGAATCCCTCTGACCAGAGTACTATAGGGAATAGAATCCCTCTGACCAGAGTCCTATAGGGAATAGAATCCTCTGACCAGAGTCCTATAGGGAATAGAATCCCTCTGACCAGAGTCCTATGGAATAGAATCCCTCTGACCAGAGTCCTATAGGAATAGAATCCCTCTGACAGAGTCCTATAGGGAATAATCCCTGACCAGAGTCCTATAGGGAATAAATCCCTCTGACCAGAGTCCTATGGGGAATAGAATCCCTCTGACCGAGTCTATGGGAATAGAATCCCTCTGACCAGAGTCTATAGGATAGAACCCTACTCAGGGAATAGATCCCTCTGACCAGAGTCCTATAGGGAATAGAATCCTCTGACCAGACTATAGGGAATAGAATCCCTCTGACCAGAGTTCCTATAGGGAATAGAATCCTCTGACCAAGTCCTATAGGGAATAGAATCCCTCTGACCAGAGTCCTATAGGGAATAGAATCCCTCTGACCAGAATACTATAGGGAATAGAATCCCCTGACCGAGTCCTATAGGAATAAATCCCTCTGACCAGAGTCTATAGGGAATGAATCCCTCTGACCAGAGTACTATAGGGAATAGAATCCCTCTGACCAGAGTCCTATAGGGAATAGAATCCCTCTGACCAGAGTACTATAGGGAATAATAATCCCTCTGACCAGAGTCTTATAGGAATAGAATCCCTCTGACCAGAGTCCTCTAGTGATAGAATCCCTCTGACCAGAGTACTATAGGAATAGAATCCCTCTGACCAAGTCCTATAGGGAATAGAATCCCTCTGACCAGAGTCCTATAGGAATAGAATCCCTCTGACCAGAGTCCATAAGGAATAGAATCCCTCTGACCAGAGTACTATAGGGAATAGAATCCCTCTGACCAGAGGTCCCTATAGGAATAGAATCCCTCTACCAGAGTCCTATAGGGAATAGAATCCCTCTGACCAGAGTCCTATCGGGAATAGAATCCCTCTGACCAGAGTCCTATAGGGAATAGAATCCCTCTGACCAGAGTCCTATAGGGAATATAATCCCTCTGACCAGAGTCCTATAGGGAAAAGACCCTGACCAGAGTCCTATAGGAATAGAATCCCTCTGACCAGAGTCCTAAGGGAATAGAATCCCTCTGACCAGAGTCCTATAGGGAATAGAATCCCTCTGACCAGAGTACTATAGGGAATATAATCCCTCTGACCAGAGTCCTATAGGGAAAAGAATCCCTCTGACCAGAGTCCTATAGGGAATAGAATCCCTCTGACCAGAGTCCTATAGGGAATAGAATCCCTGACCAGAGTCCTATAGGGAATAGAATCCCTCTGACCAGAGTACTACAGTAATAGAATCCCTCTGACCAGAGTCCTATAGGGAATAGAATCCCTCTGACCAGAGTCCTATAGGGAATAGAATCCCTCTGACCAGAGTCCTATAGGGAATAGAATCTCTCTGACCAGAGTCCTATAGGGAATAGAATGCCTCTGACCAGAGTCCTATAGGGAATAGAATCCCTCTGACCAGAGTCCTATAGGGAATAGAATCCCTCTGACCAGAGTCCTATAGGGAATAGAATCCCTCTGACCAGAGTACTATAGGGAATAGAATCCCTCTGACTAGAGTACTGTAGGGAATAGAATCCCTCTGACCAGAGTCCTATAGGGATAGAATCCCTCTGACCAGAGTCCTAAGGGAATAGAATCCCTCTGACCAGAGTCCTATAGGGAATAGAATCCCTCGGACCAGAGTCCTATAGGGATAGATCCTCTGCAGGTCCTAAGGGAATAAATCCCTCTGACCAGAGTCCTATAGGGAATAGAATCCCTCTGACCAGAGTCCTATAGGGAATAGAATCCCTCTGACCAGAGTCCTATAGGGAATAGAATCCCTCTGACCAGTCCTATAGGGAATAGAATCCCTCTGACCAGAGTACTATAGGGAATAGAATCCCTCTGACCAGAGTACTATAGGGAATAGAATCCCTCTGACCAGAGTCCTAAGGGAATAGAATCCCTTGACCAGAGTCTATAGGGAATAGAATCCCTCTGACCAGAGTCTATAGGGAATATCTCCCCTGACCAGAGTACTATAGGGAAATAGAATCCCTCTGACCAGAGTCCTATAGGGAATATAATCCCTCTGACCAGAGTCCTATAGGGAATAGAATCCCTCTGACCAGAGTCCTATAGGGAATAGAATCCTCTTGACCAGAGTACTTAGGGAATAGAATCCCTCTGACCAGAGTCCTATAGGGAATAGAATCCCTCTGACCAGAGTCCTATAGGGAATAGAATCCCTCTGACCAGAGTCCTATAGGGAATAGAATCCCTCTGACCAGAGTCCTATCGGGAATAGAATCCCTCTGACCAGAGTCCTATAGGGAATAGAATCCCTCTGACCAGAGTCCTATAGGGAATAGAATCCCTCTGACCAGAGTACTATAGGGAATAGAATCCCTCTGACCAGAGTCCTATAGGGAATAGAATCCCTCTGACCAGAGTCCTATAGGGAATAGAATCCCTGACCAGATCCTATAGGGAATAGAATCCCTCTGACCAGCGTCCTATAGGAATAGAATCCCTCTGACCAGAGTACTATAGGGAATAGAATCCCTCTGACCAGAGTCCTATAGGGAATAGAATCCCTCTGACCAGAGTCCTATAGGGAATAGAATCCCTCTAACCAGAGTCCTATAGGGAATAGAATCCCTCTGACCAGAGTACTATAGGGAATAGAATCCCTCTGACCAGAGTCCTATAGGGAATAGAATCCCTCTGACCAGAGTCCTATAGGGAATAGAATCCCTCTGACCAGAGTCCTATATGGAATAGAATCCCTCTGACCAGAGTCCTATAGGAATAGATCCCTCTGACCAGAGTCCTATAGGGAATAGAATCCCTCTGACCAGAGTCCTATAGGGAATAGAATCCCTCTGACAGAGTCCTATAGGAATAGAATCCCTCTGACCAGAGTCCTATAGGGAATAGAATCCCTCTGACCAGAGTCCTATCGGGAATAGAATCCCTCTGACCAGAGTCCTATAGGGAATAGAATCCCTCTGACCAGAGTCCTATCGGGAATAGAATCCCTCTGACCAGAGTCCTATAGGGAATAGAATCCCTCTGACCAGAGTCCTATAGGGAATAGAATCCCTCTGACCAGAGTCCTATAGGGAATAGAATCCCTCTGACCAGAGTCCTATAGGGAATAGAATCCCTCTGACCAGAGTACTATAGGGAATAGAATCCCTCTGACCAGAGTCCTATAGGGAATAGAATCCCTCTGACCAGAGTCCTATAGGGAATAGAATCCCTCTGACCAGAGTACTATAGGGAATAGAATCCCTCTGACCAGAGTCCTATAGGGAATAGAATCCCTCTGACCAGAGTACTATAGGGAATAGAATCCCTCTGACCAGAGTCCTATAGGAATAGAATCCCTCTGACCAGAGTACTATAGGGAATAGAATCCCTCTGACCAGAGTCCTATAGGGAATAGAATCCCTCTGACCAGAGTCCTATAGGGAATAGAATCCCTCTGACCAGAGTCCTATAGGGAATAGAATCCCTCTGACCAGAGTACTATAGGGAATAGAATCCCTCTGACCAGAGTACTATAGGGAATAGAATCCCTCTGCAGAGTCCTATAGGGAATAGAATCCCTCTGACCAGAGTCCTATAGGGAATAGAATCCCTCTGACCAGAGTACTATAGGGAATAGAATCCCCTGACCAGAGTACTATAGGGAATAGAATCCCTCGACCAGAGTCCTATAGGGAATAGAATCCCTCTGACCAGAGTCCTAGGGAATAGAATCCCTCTGACCAGAGTCCTATAGGGAATAGAATCCCTCTGACCAGAGTCCTATAGGGAATAGAATCCCTCTGACCAGAGTTCTATAGGGAATAGAATCCCTCTGACCAGAGTCCTATAGGGAATAGAATCCCTCTGACCAGAGTCCTATAGGGAATAGAATCCCTCTGACCAGAGTCCTATAGGGAATAGAATCCCTCTGACCAGAGTCCTATAGGGAATAGAATCCTCTGACCAGAGTCCTATAGGGAATAGAATCCCTCTGACCAGAGTCCTATAGGGAATAGAATCCCTCTGACCAGAGTCCTATAGGGAATAGGGGATACAACTTCTATCTTCTCTCCTTTCTGTCTCTTCCTGTCCCATTCTACTCAGCATCACAATAGGCCAGCTGACGATCAGGTGGGCTGTTCTGACCCCATGCTGTTTCTCAATAGGCCAGGTAATGGCCAGATAATCAGTTTGCTAATGTGTCTTGGTTAGGTTCATTCATACACCCCCTTCCTACCCTATCTCCTTCACAGGGCCATTCTCACCTTCCCCCACCCCTGGTAACTCCTGAGGTGTCATTGGCCATGTAACCCCTATGATAAATCACTGGCTGGGGAAACATCCCCCAACCCCACTCTATCCTGAATCAACCAACCGACCCCCCCCCCCCCCCCCCCACCTATACAGACATCTATGATAAATGACATAGTAGAACATGAGACTTTTACATTGTAGTATTTAAGCTCACTCCAGACACTGAAACCAATAGACTTGTGGGTCCTGCTGCTGGACTTCCCGGTGAGGAGGATTCTTCTTCTTATTTCTGTTTGATGGTAAGTGCTTTGTCATTTGTTTGGTTGTTGTTCTTCCTACTAGATCTGTGTTGAAGCTAGTAAAACATGTATCTTACTGTGTATCTTTGTTCTACTGTATTATTGACTGTATGTTTTGTTTATTCCTGTAACGGCATTCCTCTTCGTCTGAGGAGGAGTAGGAAGGATCGGACCAATGTGCAGCGTGGTAAGTGTTCGTCATTTTATTAAAATGCATTGAACACTAAAATACAAAATAAACAAACAAAGAACAACCGAAACAGTTCCGTCTGGTAACTAATACAAAGACAGAAAACAACTACCCACAAATCAGTGGGAAAACAGGCTACCTAAGTATGGCTCTCAATCAGAGACAACGATAGACAGCTGCCTCTGATTGAGAACCATGAGAACCATACCAGGCCAAACACATAGAAACAGAAAACCTAGACCTACAACATAGAATATAAACACACAGAACAAAACATAGAATGCCCACCCCAACTCACGCCCTGACCAAACTAAAATAGAGACATAAAAAAGGAACTAAGGTCAGGACGTGACAATTCCATGTGTAACTCTGTGTTGTTGTTTGTGTCGAACTGCTTTGCTTTATCTTGGCCAGGTCGCAGTTGTAAATGAGAACTTGTTCTCAACTAGCCTACCTGGTTAAATAAAGGTGAAATTTAAAAAAATTAAATTCAAAACTGTACATGATCAATGGCTGATGTAAACATGTTAGTCCTAAACTAAAAAACATCCTCAATGGAGAATCTCTATATGCTTAATGTGGGTCTGGGATACAGCCACAAATAATGATTCAAAATGTGTTGTTCACAGAATGGAGACACTGTAAATAAAAAAAATTAAAAGTGTAACTCAACAACTGTAAAAGTGTACCTCAACCTTTTTACCGTTGA
>NC_052323.1:29140134-29167634 GCF_016432855.1 Salvelinus namaycush
TGTTGTATAATATGTTTGGTCTTGCTGTGTGATTAAAATAAGCACGATGCCAAGAGTTAGTGAATCTGTGTGCTCTGCTCAGAGAGAAAACAGGATCATTAATGGTACTGGGATGGAAGCAGATCCGGGTTCAAATACTATTAGATACTTTCAGCGTTTGCTTTATGTTAATGGGCGAGAGTGCCATACGGGCGTGTTTTTGCTCTTTAGCGAATATCAAGCAAGCACATCTAAAGTATTTTAAAGGATTTCGAATACAATTTTGACCCAGGTCTGACAGGGAGGGAGGAGGAGGGTAAGGGGAGGGGAAATGTGTCTCTCAGTATTTACAACTGAATGGAACGGAACAGAATGTTCTTTGACCTTGAGTATAAAAACAGATTTTAACCTCGTCTTCAGTCTAACTATAGATGCAGGTGATTAGTCCCAAACTGCACCCTATTCCCTATATAGAGCACTACTTTTTACTTGGGGCCCACGCAAAGTAGTGCACTACATAGGCAATAGGATTCCTTTTAGGACTATTCAGGGATTAGACAGGCCACAGCTAAACCCAGAACACCAGGGATCAAAACATTGTTATCCTTACCAGCATGGAAATTCTCACCCATTAGTCATTGCCTGCCGTTATTCATAATACAACTCAGCACAAAATTAAAAAAAATGCCCAAATTGTTAAGAAAACACAACATAAACAGATCAGAGACCTTGACGGACTGCAATAAAAAAAAGCCCACTTTACATTTCAATGCTGAAAATATTGACCTCGATACTAGGAACAATATTACATAACATAATTGTTTAATCCACGTTTTGGTACCAGAGACCAACCAGTGAAGAAACGGATACAGAGGGTAATATTCTGTTAGGCAGTAAGACAACTGGCAGGCAGAACAAAACATCACACTTTTCATTCTACTATTTAAGTGCTCTATAAAATGTAGCAGAAAATGGTGAAACTATCAGAGCCTGCTATTTGCTATGTACTGTTCCAGTCTGAGACGATAGATAAAGTTTACTACGTACCTGTATGGGTGTCACGCCCTGTCCATAGAGAGACTTTTATTCTCTATTTTGGTTAGGCCAGGGTGTGACTAGGGTGGGCATTCTAGTTTCTTTATTTCTATGTTTTCTATTTCTTTGTGTTTGGCCGGGTGTGGTTCTTAATCAGAGGCAGCTGTCTATCGTTGTCTCTGATTGAGAACCATACTTAGGTAGCCCTTTTTTCATTGTTTTTTTTTTCTTTCTTTTTTCAATTAAAGAGAATATGTACGCTGACCACGCTGCACCTTGGTCCTCTTCTGTCGACAGCCGTGACAGCACTGGTCGTCTGGCCTTCAACATAGAACATAGAAACAATCAACCCAAATACTGTGAACTTACATGAACAATTCCACACATATTTCTCAACAGCTTTTTAGGCCTGTGGGCCATGCAGGAATCTCAGTCAGTAGGTAACTCCAACTGTTACATAAAGGCGGGGGTGTTATTGGGATGTACCTTTAGGGAAATATAAATGACAGGATAA
Source organism: Salvelinus namaycush (assembly GCF_016432855.1). NCBI lineage: Eukaryota > Metazoa > Chordata > Actinopteri > Salmoniformes > Salmonidae > Salvelinus > Salvelinus namaycush. The sequence continues at coordinate 29,141,663 of NC_052323.1, forward strand.
TTACATACGGCTTTCCACCAGCTTTAGTAGATGTATTATTAACTGGGATGAATAAAAACAGCTTTAGGTTTCTTGGTTGATTTCATGCACTCAGAATATATGAGTGTGTACTCGACCTGCTACTGGAAAGATGGAGTCACATATGTCAGGTAGTGTACAGGTCAGTAGTGTAAGGCCAGGTAGTGTACGGTCAGGTAGTGTACAGGTCAGTATGTACAGGCTAGTTACAGTCAGTAGAGGTCAAGTAGTGTACAGGTCAGGTAGTGTACAGGTCAGATGTTCAGGTCAGATAGTGTACAGGTCAGATAGTGTACAGTCAGGTAGTGTACAGGTCAGGTAGTTACAGGTCAGTAGTGTACAGGTCAGGTAGTGTACAGGTCATTAGTGTACAGGTCAAGTAGTGTACAGGCCAAGTAGTGTACAGGTCTGGTAGTGTACAGGTCAGGTAGTGTACAGCAGGTAGTGTACAGGTCAGTAGTGTACAGGTAGGTCAGGTATGTACAGGTAGATAGTGTACAGGCAGGTTGTGTACAGGTAGGTCAGTAGTGTACAGGTAGTCAGGTAGTGTACAGGTCAGGTAGTGTACAGGTCAGGTAGTGTACAGGTCAGGTAGTGTACAGGTCTGGTAGTGTACAGGCCAGGTAGTGTACAGGTCAGGTAGTGTACAGGTCAGTGTGTACAGTCAGATAGTGTACAGGTCAGGTAGTGTACAGGTCAGATAGTGTCAGGTCAGATAGTGTACGGTCAGGTAGTGTACAGGTCAGGTAGTGTACAGGTCAGGTAGTGTACGGTCAGATAGTGTACATGTCAGGTAGTGACAGGTCAGGTAGTGTACAGGTCAGGTAGTGTACAGGTCAGATAGTGTACAGGGTAGGTCTAGTGTACAGGTCAGTAGTGTACAGGTATCAGGTAGTGTACAGGTCAGGTAGTGTACAGGTCGATAGTGTACAGTAGTCATAGTGTACAGGTCAGGTAGTGTACAGGTCATGTGTACGGTCAGATAGTGTACAGGTCAGTAGTGTACAGGTCAGTATGAGCAGGTAGTAGTAGTGTACAGTAGTAGTGTACAGGTCGTAAGTGTACAGGTCAGGTAGTGTACAGTGAGGTCAGGTAGTGTACAGGTCAGGTAGTGTACAGGTCAGGTAGTGTACAGGTCAGGTAGTGTACAGGCAGGTAGTGGTACAGGTCAGGTAGTGTACAGGTCAGGTAGTGTACAGGTCAGATAGTGTACAGGTCAGGTAGTGGTACAGGCCAGGTAGTGTACAGGTCAGATAGTGTACAGTTCAGGTAGTGTACAGGTCAGGTATGTACAGGTCAGATAGTGTACGGCGGCCAGGTAGTGTACAGGTCAGTTAGTGTACAGCGATAGTGTACAGTCAGGTAGTGTACAGGTCAGGTAGTGTACAGGTCAGATAGTGTACAGGTCAGGTAGTGTACAGGTCAGGTAGTGTACAGGTAGGTCAGGTAGTGTACAGCTCAGATAGTGTACAGGTCAGGTAGTGTACATGTCAAGTAGTGTACAGGTCAGGTAGTGTACGGTCGTAGTGTCGGTCTGGTAGTGATCAGGTAGTCAGGTATGTACAGGTAGGTCAGGTAGTGTACAGGTCAGATAGTTACAGGTCAGATAGTGTACAGGTCAGGTATTGTACAGGTTCAGGTAGTGTACAGGTCAGTAGTGTACAGGTCAGATAGTGTACAGGTAGGTCAGGTAGTTTACAGGTCAGGTAGTGTTACAGGCCAGGTAGTGTACAGGCCAGGTAGTGTACAGGTCAGATAGTGTACAGGTCAGGTAGTGTACAGGTCAGATAGTGTACAGGTAGGTCAGATAGTGTACAGGTCAGATAATGTACAGGTCAGGTAGTGTACAGGCCAGGTAGTGTACAGGTCAGGTAGTGTACAGGTCAGATAGTGTACAGGTCAGGTAGTGTACAGGTAGGTCAGATAGTGTACAGGTCAGGTAGTGTAGTCAGTTCAGGTATTGTACAGGTCAGGTAGTGTACAGGTCAGATAGTGACAGGTCAGATAGTGTACAGGTCAGGTAGTGTACAGGTCAGGTAGTGTACAGGTCAGGTAGTGTACAGGTCAGGTAGTATACAGGTCAGGTAGTGTACAGGCCAGGTAGTGTACAGGCCAGGTAGTGTACAGGCCTTGGTCCTCTTCTTTTAACGGCAGTGACAATGGGACTATAGATAGAGTTTACTACGTACCTGTATGGGACTATAGATAAAGTTTACTACGTACCTGTATGGGACTATAGATAGAGTTTACTACATACCTGTATGGGACTATAGATAGAGTTTACTACGTACCTGTATGGGACTATAGATAGATTTTACTACGTACCTGATGGGATATAGATGATTTTACTACGTACCTGTAGGGACTATAGATAGAGTTTACTACGTACCTGTATGGGACTATAGATAGATTTTACTACGTACCTGTATGGGACTATAGATAGAGTTTACTACGTACCTGTATGGGACTATAGATAGAGTTTACTACGTACCTGTATGGGACTATAGATAAAGTTTTACTACGTACCTGTATGGGACATAGATAAAGTTACTACGTACCTGTATGGGACTATAGATAACGTTTACTACGTACCTGTATGGGACTATAGATAAAGTTTACTACGTACCTGTATGGGACTATAGATAGAGTTTACTACGTACCTGTATGGGACTATAGATAAAGTTTACTACGTACCTGTATGGGACTATAGATAAAGTTTACTACGTACCTGTATGGGACTATAGATAACGTTTACTACATACCTGTATGGGACTATAGATAAAGTTTACTACGTACCTGTATGGGACTATAGATAAAGTTTACTACGTACCTGTATGGGACTATAGATAACGTTTACTACATACCTGTATGGGACTATAGATAAAGTTTACTACGTACCTGTATGGGACTATAGATAAAGTTTACTACGTACCTGTATGGGACTATAGATAAGTTACTACATACCTGTATGGGATATAGATAGAGTTTACTCGTACCTGTATGGGACTATAGATAAAGTTTACTACATACCTGTATGGGATTATAGATAAAGTTTACTACGTACCTGTATGGGGACTATAGATAAGTTTACTACATACCTGTTGGGACTATAGATAAAGTTTACTACGTACCTGTATGGGACTATAGATAAAGTTTACTACGTACCTGTATGGGACTATATAAAGTTTACTACATACCTGTATGGGACTATAGATAAAGTTTACTACATACCTGTATGGGACTATAGATAACGTTACTACGTACCTGTATGGGACTATAGATAGAGTTTACTACATACCTGTATGGGACTATAGATAGAGTTTACTACGTACCTGTATGGGACTATAGATAACGTTTACTACATACCTGTATGGGACTATAGATAGAGTTTACTACGTACCTGTATGGGACTATAGGTAAAGTTTACTACGTACCTGTATGGGACTATAGATAACGTTTACTACATACCTGTATGGGACTATAGATAGAGTTTACTACGTACCTGTATGGGACTATAGATAAAGTTTACTACATACCTGTATGGGACTATAGATAACGTTTACTACATACCTGTATGGGACTATAGGTAAAGTTTACTACATACCTGTATGGGACTATAGGTAAAGTTTACTACATACCTGTATGGGACTATAGATAGAGTTTACTACATACTGTATGGGACTATAGATAAGTTTACTACATACCTGTATGGGACTATAGGTAAAGTTTACTACGTACCTGTAGGGACTAGAAAAGTTTACTACATACCTGTATGGGACTATAGGTAAAGTTTACTACATACCTGTATGGGACTATAGATAAGTTTACTACGTACCTGTATGGGACTATAGGTAAAGTTTACTACATACCTGTATGGGACTATAGGTAAAGTTTACTACGTACCTGTATGGGACTATAGGTAAAGTTTACTACGTACCTGTATGGGACTATAGATAGAGTTTACTACATACCTGTATGGGACTATCGATAGAGTTTACTATACCTGTATGGGACTATAGATAGAGTTTACTACATACCTGTATGGGACTAGTGTAAAGTTTACTACGTACCTGTATGGGACTATAGGTAAAGTTTACTACGTACCTGTATGGGACTATAATAACGTTTACTACATACCTGTATGGACTATAGATAGAGTTTACTACGTACCTGTATGGGACTATAGATAAAGTTTACTACATACCTGTATGGGACTATAGATAACGTTTACTACATACCTGTATGGGACTATAGATAGAGTTTACTACGTACCTGTATGGGACTATAGATAGAGTTTACTACGTACCTGTATGGGACTATAGATAGAGTTTACTACATACCTGTATGGGACTATAGGTAAAGTTTACTACGTACCTGTATGGGACTATAGATAAAGTTTACTACATACCTGTATGGGACTATAGATAAAGTTTACTACATACCTGTATGGGACTATAGATAGAGTTTACTACGTACCTGTATGGGACTATAGGTAAAGTTTACTACATACCTGTATGGGACTATAGGTAAAGTTTACTACGTACCTGTATGGGACTATAGGTAAAGTTTACTACGTACCTGTATGGGACTATAGATAGAGTTTACTACATACCTGTATGGGACTATAGATAGAGTTTACTACATACCTGTATGGGACTATAGATAGAGTTTACTACATACCTGTATGGGACTATAGGTAAAGTTTACTACATACCTGTATGGGACTATAGGTAAAGTTTACTACATACCTGTATGGGACTATAGATAACGTTTACTACATACCTGTATGGGACTATAGATAAAGTTTACTACATACCTGTATGGGACTATAGATAAAGTTTACTACGTACCTGTATGGGACTATAGGTAAAGTTTACTACATACCTGTATGGGACTATAGATACAGTTTACTACGTACCTGTATGGGACTATAGGTAAAGTTTACTACATACCTGTATGGGACTATAGGTAAAGTTTACTACGTACCTGTATGGGACTATAGATAAAGTTTACTACATACCTGTATGGGACTATAGATAACGTTTACTACATACCTGTATGGGACTATAGATAACGTTTACTACGTACCTGTAGGGACAATATAAAGTTTACTACATACCTGTATGGGACTATAGATAACGTTTACTACATACCTGTATGGGACTATAGATAGAGTTTACTACATACCTGTATGGGACTATAGGTAAAGTTTACTACATACCTGTATGGGACTATAGGTAAAGTTTACTACATACCTGTATGGGACTATAGATAGAGTTTACTACATACCTGTATGGGACTATAGGTAAAGTGTACTACATACCTGTATGGGACTATAGATAGAGTTTACTACGTACCTGTATGGGACTATAGGTAAAGTTTACTACGTACCTGTATGGGACTATAGATAGAGTTTACTACGTACCTGTATGGGACTATAGATAACGTTTACTACATACCTGTATGGGACTATAGATAGAGTTTACTACGTACCTGTATGGGACAATAGATAAAGTTGACTACGTACCTGTATGGGACTATAGGTAAAGTTTACTACGTATCTGTATGGGACTATAGATAGAGTTTACTACATACCTGTATGGGACTATAGATAGAGTTTACTACGTACCTGTATGGGACTATAGATAGAGTTTACTACGTACCTGTATGGGACTATAGATAGAGTTTACTACGTACCTGTATGGGACTATAGATAGAGTTTACTACGTACCTGTATGGGACTATATATAACGTTTACTACGTACCTGTATGGGACTATAGGTAAAGTTTACTACGTACCTGTATGGGACTATAGATAGAGTTTACTACGTACCTGTATGGGACTATAGAAAAAGTTTACTACGTACCTGTATGGGACTATAGGTAAAGTTTACTACGTACCTGTATGGGACTATAGGTAAAGTTTACTACGTACCTGTATGGGACTATAGATCAAGTTTACTACGTACCTGTATGGGACTATAGATAAAGTTTACTACATACCTGTATGGGACTATAGATAAAGTTTACTACGTACCTGTATGGGACTATAGATAACATTTACTACGTACCTGTATGGGACTATAGATAAAGTTTACTACGTACCTGTATGGGACTATAGATAAAGTTTACTACGTACCTGTATGGGACTATAGATAAAGTTTACTACGTACCTGTATGGGACTATAGATAACGTTTACTACGTACCTGTATGGGACTATAGATAGAGTTTACTACATACCTGTATGGGACTATAGATAGAGTTTACTACGTACCTGTATGGGACTATAGATAACGTTTACTACGTACCTGTATGGGAGTATAGATAACGTTTACTACGTACCTGTATGGGACTATAGATAGAGTTTACTACATACCTGTATGGGACTATAGATAGAGTTTACTACGTACCTGTATTGGACTATAGATAACGTTTACTACGTACCTGTATGGGGACTATAGATAACGTTTACTACATACCTGTATGGGACTATAGATAACGTTTACTACATACCTGTATGGGACTATAGTTAGAGTTTACTACGTACCTTTATGGGACTATAGATAACGTTTACTACCTACCTGTATGGGACTATAGATAGAGTTTACTACGTACCTGTATGGGACTATAGATAAAGTTTACTACATACCTGTATGGGACTATAGATAACGTTCACTACATACCTGTATGGGACTATAGATAGAGTTTACTACGTACCTGTATGGGACTATAGGTAAAGTTTACTACGTACATGTATGGGACTATAGATAGAGTTTACTACGTACCTGTATGGGACTATAGATAGAGTTTACTACGTACCTGTATGGGACTATAGATAGAGTTTACTACATACCTGTATGGGACTATAGGTAAAGTTACTACCTTTGAACTTGTGTCTCTTGTTCCAGAGGCCATTACAGATAAACTGACCAAATGACCTCCGGTTCCTTCTTCCAAGAAGAGGATTTCCTCTGTCCCGTGTGTTTTGATATCTTCAGGGATCCCGTGGTTCTCCCTTGCAGCCACAGTGCCTGTAAGACCTGCATGGAGGAATACTGGAAGTATAAAGACGACCGGGAGCATAAACAGAGATTACCTAATCGCAAACTGACATCACAGAGATTACCTAATCACAAACTGACATCACAGAGTTTACATAATCACAAACTGACATCACAGAGATGACCTAATCACAAACTGACATCACAGAGATGACCTAATCACAAACTGACATCACAGAGATGACATAACCACAAACTGACATCACAGAGTTTACATAATCACAAACTGACATCACAGAGATGACATAATCACAAACTGATATCACAGAGATGACAGAAGCACAAACTGACATCACAGAGTTTACATAATCACAAACTGACATCACAGAGATGACATAATCACAAACTGACATCACAGAGATGACCTAAGCACAAACTGACATCACAGAGATGACAGAAGCACAAACTGACATCACAGAGATGACAGAACCACAAACTGATATCATACAGCTAAATTCCCAATCTGACCCTCATACCATCAAGGCCACCTAATCATCCCCAGCTTCCAATTGGCTCATTCATCCCCCCTCCTCTCTCCTGTAACTATTCCCCAGGTTGTTACTGTAAATGAGTCAACTTACCTAGTAAAATAACCAATTAAAATGTAATACAGCCCTTAGTTACTGTATTCATGTGGTAGAGTTACTGTATTTATGTGGTAGAGTTTCTGTATTTATGTGGTTGAGGTACTGCGTATGTGGTAGAGTTACTGTATTTATGTGGTAGAGGTACTGCGTATGTGGTAGAGTTACTGTATTTATGTGATAGAGTTGCTGAATTTATGTGGTAGAGGTACTGCGTATGTGGTAGAGTTACTGTATTTATGTGGTAGAGGTACTGCGTATGTGGTAGAGTTACTGTATTTATGTGGTAGAGGTACTGCGTATGTGGTAGAGTTACTGTATTTATGTGGTAGAGGTACTGTATTTATGTGGTAGAGGTACTGCGTATGTGGTAGAGTTGCTGTATTTATGTGATAGAGTTGCTGAATTTATGTGGTAGAGGTACTGCGTATGTGGTAGAGTTACTGTATTTATGTGGTAGAGGTACTGCGTATGTGGTAGAGTTTCTGTATTTATGTGGTAGAGGTACTGTATTTATGTGGTAGAGTTGCTGTATTTATGTGATAGAGTTGCTGAATTTATGTGGTAGAGGTACTGCGTATGTGGTAGAGTTACTGTATTTATGTGGTAGAGTTACTGTATTTATGTGGTAGAGGTACTGAGTATGTGGTAGAGGTACTGTATTTATGTGGTAGAGTTTCTGTATTTATGTGGTAGAGGTACTGCGTATGTGGTAGAGTTACTGTATTTATGTGGTAGAGGTACTGCGTATGTGGTAGAGTTACTGTATTTATGTGGTAGAGGTACTGCGTATGTGGTAGAGTTACTGTATTTATGTGGTAGAGGTACTGTATTTATGTGGTAGAGTTTCTGTATTTATGTGGTAGAGGTACTGCGTATGTGGTAGAGTTACTGTATTTATGTGGTAGAGTTTCTGTATTTATGTGGTAGAGGTACTGTATTTATGTGGTAGAGTTACTGTATTTATGTGATAGAGTTTCTGTATTTATGTGGTAGAGGTACTGCTTATGTGGTAGAGGTACTGTATTTATGTGGAGAGGTACTGCGTATGTACATTTACATTTTACATTTAAGTCATTTAGCAGACGCTCTTATCCAGAGCGACTTACAAATTGGAAAGTTCATACATATTCATCCTGGTCCCCCCGTGGGAATTGAACCCTGATCCCCCCGTGGGAATTGAACCCACAACCCTGGCGTTGCAAGCGCCATGCTCTACCAACTGAGCCACACGGGACCTCTATGTGGTAGAGTTACTGTATTTATGTGGTAGAGTTTCTGTATTTATGTGGTAGAGGTACTGCTTATGTGGTAGAGTTACTGTATTTATGTGGTTGAGGTACTGCTTATGTGGTAGAGTTACTGTATTTATGTGGTATAGTTTCTGTATTTATGTGGTAGAGGTACTGCGTATGTGGTAGAGTTACTGTATTTATGTGGTAGAGGTACTGCGTATGTGGTAGAGTTACTGTATTTATGTGGTAGAGTTACTGTATTTATGTGGTAGAGTTACTGTATTTATGTGCAAAAACATATACACTATCATTATTAGACAGTACAATAACACACTATCATTATTATACAGTACAATAACACACTATCATTATTATACAGTACAATAACACACGGTCTGTCTCTGTGTTCAGATCCAGTGACTCTGGACCCCAACACGGCCCATCCAGACGTGCTGCTGTACCCCGATATGGTCACATTCAGAGCCAGAAACTCTGGGGAGAGAGAAGAGATGGAGACGCCAGTTCCTGACACTCCAGAGAGGTTCAACCTCTATGAAGGAATCCTGTGCTCTGAGGGCTTTGATTCGGAGACACACACCTGGGACGTGGAAGTCAGGAATGAATATCTTCAGAGATTCGGCTACAGCCGTGACTGGGCCCTGGGGGTGGTGGAGGAGTCTGTGTCCAGGAAGGGCGTGATAGAGAAGGGAGGCTGGAGATTAGAACAACATGGAGGAGTTTACACCGTACGCTCCGTCCCCGAACCTCCCATCACCCTCTCATTGAAGCTGAGCCCTCGAGGATCAGAGTGACATTGGACTGGGACGGAGGAACGCTGACCTTCTCTGACCTTCTCTCATTGGACTGACCTTCTCTGATCCACATTACAAGGAACATCTCCACACGTTCACACACACCTTCACAGAGAAAGTCTTTCTGTATCTGAGCAGTGGGTGTAAAACCTTTACTTTGAGGATCTTACCAGTGAAGATCTATGTAGCAGCTGAACAGCCCAGTTAGAACGGAGGCCACCTCTGTATTCCACCTTTAACAGATTAAAATGTCATAAAAAAAATGTTTTGTTCATTTCGGAGAGTTTCATGCAAACCCAGTTTTACCACAGAATTTAAGTGAACAAAACTATTGATTGTTAAAGATTCCTGGACTTTTTATTTGATCCTGATACACCTGAACCAAACAAAAATACACTATAGTAAGCCCCTCTCTATTTCTCCCCCTCTCTATTTCTTCCCCCTCTCTATTTCTCCCCCTCTCTATTTCCCCCCTCTCTATTTCTCCCCCCTCTCTATTTCTCTCTCCCCTCTCTATTTCTCTCTCCCCTCTCTATTTCTCTCTCCCCTCTCTATTTCTCCCCCTCTCTATTTCAACCCCCTCTCTATTTCTCCCCCCTATCTACAATACAATTTATTTAACCTGGCATATATATAAGGTGACGTAGAATGGCTACAGGAATAGGGTTGGGTGTATTTCCCCCCCCACGTTAAATAAATTGTACCGTATTGTAGCATATTATGAGATGATAGTAAAGCACGGTCAAATGTGCTTATGACAAGTCTTATAATGTATTATACCTGTGTCACAATGCATTATAGACCTCTATAGCTGTTAAGTAAAGTTTTTCTAAGCAAAAAGGTCTGTTTCAAAATGGGTAATTCTGTATTATCTAATCTAATCCCTCCAGATGTGTTCTGAACTCATCTTGGAATCAGGTGATGTCAACAGACAGGGGCGGTACTGTCGGCCAATTGGTCCTCAGCTAGATGACCTCATAGTAGGAGGAGGAGAGTATGAACAGCTCCTCTTATTTAATATATTTTTTTTTCACCTTTATTTAACCAGGTAGAACAGTTGAGAACAAGGTCTCATTTACAACTGCCACCTGGCCAAGATAAAGCAAAGCAGTGAGACACAAACAACACAGAGTTACACATAAACAAACATACAGTCAATAACACAATAGAAAAATCTATGTCCCGGGGGGGGGGGGGGGGGGGGGGGGCTCATATGGTGCCCTATTCCCTATATAATGCACTACTTTTGAACAGAGCCCTATGGGAATAGGGAATAGGGTGCTATTAGGGACTCAGAAGCTGTAGGTGATTACATGGGCTTGTGTCTCAAAGTTAATCCTATTCCCAAAGCCCTAATGTAATGCACTTCTTTGATCAAGGAAGGGGCCTATGGGTCCTGGTCAAATGTAGTGCACTATTTCTACGGAAACTACGGTGACTTTTGGGACGTAGCCATGGTAACAACTCCTATGTCAGGAGGCGGGATTTAGTACCAGGGAAGAAGACAAAGACTTTGACAGCCTTGTCGTACTCCTTCCTGCAGTCCCTGTCTTCACAGTACATGGGGAAGGTTTTTCTCCGGTAGAGTTGGACAGGGTCAGGGTGCCGTACCGGTCATGCCACACGGGTCCTGTACAAACACGAAGAAACAAGAGTCCCTCACACCAGAGCCACACAGGCCTACATACAGCATCTCTGTACAAACAGAGAGGTGAGAAATGAGTCCCTCTCACCAGAGTCACACAGGCCTACATACAGCATCTCTGTACAAACAGAGAGGTGAGAAATGAGTCTCTCACACACAACCCATTTAAAATGACCATCACTCAGAAACTTATAGGATCTTTGTTCTTTATTGGACAATCCTGGCAAGACGTCTTTTTTAATATTCAAGTTTTATACAGGGAAGACAACATTGAGACTCAGGCCACTTTCTCTAGAGAGCCCTTGTTGCCGTGGAGGCCTGTTTCCATGGCACCCTGTCCCATCACATCGTCAGGACCGAAGTCTCACCTGAGTCTCACCTCGTCGTCGTCCTCCAGGTAAGCAGGAACGCCTCACGCAACAGGGGTTCCCTTTACACCTCAGCTTCATGGTGTCGCCGGCCCCGGACACTCAGATGGTCCCCTACACGCTGGAACTCCCCTTTGTTCACCTTCTATGGTATAAAACCAGGAGAGGAGAAACATGCATGGCAGTTTACCTTTAGTGTTCATTATGTTAAAACACAAGAGAAGCCCTCACACTGCTTTTGCTAGAATCACTTATTTTTATTCAAGCTTACATGTCGGCCTTCGTCACAACTTTTGTGAACGCTTGTAATTAGCACCCATTAGTAGACATTGCTCCACCAACATCCGTCCATTGCATCAAAAATCTCAGACGTGTGAGCGTTTTTTTGGATTTGTGCACATAATGTTTACCTTTAATGTATACTACGTATATGTACAGATTTGACAAAGATCCCAATCTGTCATGGCAGCTTTACGATTATGAAAATGCAAAACAAGGATTTCTTTCATGTGAATAATTTAAATGTTTTCAATCCTACCTGTGTCAGGTGAACAGGTCACTGGTTGGCTGCTGCTGGGGGAGCCAGGGTTGCTTTAGCTTTGGGTTTACCTGTTCCCCTCACTGGCTTACCGTTACTGGGTTTGGGCTTATGGCCTGGTGGGCTGGTCCGTCCCTCCTGTTCCCCTCACTGGCTTACCGTTACTGGGTTTGGGCTTATGGCCTGGTGGGCTGGTCCGTCCCTCCTGTTCCCCTCACTGGCTTACCGTTACTGGGTTTGGGCTTACGGCCTGGTGGGCTGGTCGTCCCTCCTGTTCCCCTCACTGGCTTACCGTTACTGGGTTTGGGCTTACGGCCTGGCCTGGTGGGCTGGTCCGTCCCTCCTGTTCCCCTCACTGGGTTACCGTTACTGGGTTTAGGCTTAGGGCCTGGTGGGCTGGTCCGTCCCTCCTGTTCCCCTCACTGGCTTACCGTTACTGGGTTTGGGCTTATGGCCTGGTGGGCTGGTCCGTCCCTCCTGTTCCCCTCACTGGCTTACCGTTACTGGGTTTGGGCTTATGGCCTGGTGGGCTGGTCGTCCCTCCTGTTCCCCTCACTGGGTTACCGTTACTGGGTTTAGGCTTAGGGCCTGGTGGGCTGGTCCGTCCCTCCTGTTCCCCTCACTGGCTTACCGTTACTGGGTTTAGGCTTATGGCCTGGTGGGCTGGTCCGTCCCTCCTGTTCCCCTCACTGGCTTACCGTTACTGGGTTTAGGCTTAGGGCCTGGTGGGCTGGTCCGTCCCTCCTGATCCCCTCACTGGCTTACCGTTACTGGGTTTAGGCTTAGGGCCTGGTGGGCTGGTCCGTCCCTCCTGCTCCCCTCACTGGCTTACCGTTATTGGGTTTAGGCTTAGGGTCTGGTGGGCTGGTCCGTCCCTCCTGCTCATCCTGCTGGCACTGTCCTGCAGAGCAAGTATCAAATAGTGAATTTGTATTCTTTGAAATACACATAACCATAGTCACAAGCACAGTATGCTTCAGGTTAATGCAACAAATAAAAGCATGAAGAGTCTAATGTTGATTTGCCATACTTTGGCAATAACAGGAATATCCTGCAAGGAATTTACTATACAGACAGACAGCATGAGGTGAAACCAAATGAAATGTAATGTAACTAACACAAGAAATACCATCAAAGTTCACAGTAAGTCAGAGTAATGCAGCCATCTACTAATCTCCTCCTGCACCTCACTAGCCCACAGAGAGGAAATACAGTCACTTACCAAACTCCAGGATTAACCCACAGATGAGGAAAGCCCCCAATAACACCCGACCTCTCCCCTGAGCCGTTTACTGCCACCATGGCTCCTGTGATGTACAGACCAATGAACCCACTGACTGACTGAGCGCAGGATTAACAGTTCACAAGGTTCACAACCGCAGTACAACAGGGAACGCAACAAGGAGGGAAAGAAGGGGGTAGAGAGAGAATGAGAGATGGAGAGAGGTTAGGAGAGGGAGGGAGAGGGAGGGAGAGAGAGAGAATGAGAGATGGAGAGAGGTTAGGAGAGGGAGGGAGAGGGAGGGAGAGAGAGAGAATGAGAGATGGAGAGAGGTTAGGAGAGGGAGGGAGAGGGAGGGAGAGGGAGGGAGAGAGAGAGAATGAGAGATGGAGAGAGGTTAGGAGAGGGAGGGAGAGGGAGAGAGAGAGAGAATGAGAGATGGAGAGAGGTTAGGAGAGGGAGGGAGAGGGAGAGAGAGAGAATGAGAGATGGAGAGAGGTTAGGAGAGGGAGGGAGAGGGAGGGAGAGGGAGGGAGAGAGAGAGAATGAGAGATGGAGAGAGGTTAGGAGAGGGAGGGAGAGGGAGGGAGAGGGAGGGGGAGAGAGAGAATGAGAGATGGAGAGAGGTTAGGAGAGGGAGGGAGAGGGAGTGAGAGAGAGAGAATGAGAGATGGAGAGAGGTTAGGAGAGGGAGGGAGAGGGAGGGAGAGAGAGAGAATGAGAGATGGAGAGAGGTTAGGAGAGGGAGGGAGAGGGAGGGAGAGGGAGGGAGAGAGAGAGGGAGAGAGGTTAGGAGAGGGAGGGAGAGGGAGGGAGAGGGAGGGAGAGAGAGATAATGAGAGATGGAGAGGGAGGGAGAGGGAGGGAGAGAGAGAGAATGAGAGATGGAGAGGGAGGGAGAGGGAGGGAGAGGGAGGGAGAGAGAGAGAATGAGAGATGGAGAGAGGTTAGGAGAGGGAGGGAGAGGGAGGGAGAGAGAGAGAATGAGAGATGGAGAGAGGTTAGGAGAGGGAGGGAGAGGGAGGGAGAGAGAGAGAATGAGAGATGGAGAGAGGTTAGGAGAGGGAGGGAGAGGGAGGGAGAGAGAGAGAATGAGAGATGGAGAGAGGTTAGGAGAGGGAGGGAGAGGGGGAGAGAGAGAGAATGAGAGATGGAGAGAGGTTAGGAGAGGGAGGGAGAGGGAGGGAGAGAGAGAGAATGAGAGATGGAGAGAGGTTAGGAGAGGGAGGGAGAGGGAGGGAGAGAGAGAGAATGAGAGAGGGAGTGGGAGGGAGAGAGGGAGAGGGAGGGAGAGAGGGAGAGGGAGGGAGAGAGAAGGAGGTTGGGTGCGTGACTGCAAAGTGAGTGGTCAGCTGTTTGAGCAAATCACACACATTCCTCTACTGTCGACCAAAAGAGAATGGAAGAGAGAAAGAGAAAGAGAGCGGGAGAGGGAGAGGCAGAGAGAGAGGGAGGCAGAGAGAGAGAGAGAGAGAGGGAGCGAGAGAGAGAGAAAAAGGGAGAAGTAGGGTGGGAGCGAAAGAGAGACAGAGAGAGAGGGAGAGAGAGGGAGAGAGAAAGGCAGAGAGAGAGAGAGAGAGAGAGGGAGAAGTAGGGAGGGAGCGAAAGAGAGACATAGAGAGAGGGAGACAGAGAGGCAGATAGAAGGAGAAATCGAGGGGGAGAGAGAGATAGAAAGAGAGAGATAGAGATAGAGAAAAATAGAAAGAGAGCGGGAGAGGGAGAGGCGGAGAGAGAGGGAGGCAGAGAGAGAGAGAGAGAGGGAGAGAGAGAGAGAGAGAGAGAGGGAGAAGTAGGGAGGGAGCGAAAGAGAGACAGAGAGAGGGAGAGAGAAAGGCAGAGAGAGAGAGAGAGAGAGAGAGAGAGGGAGAGAGAGGGAGAAGTAGGGAGGGAGCGAAAGAGAGACATAGAGAGAGGGAGACAGAGAGGCAGATAGAAGGAGAAATCGAGGGGGAGAGAGAGATAGAAAGAGAGAGATAGAGATAGAGAGAAATATATATAGGGAGAGAGACACAAAGACCTACAAAGAATTAGAAAACAAATCCCATATCTATTGGGTGAAATACCACAGTGTGCCATCACAGCAGCAGGATATGTGACCTGTTGCCTCAAGAAAAGGGCAACCAGAGAAGAACAAACACCATTGTAAATACATCCCATATTTATGTTGATTTATTTTTCCTACTGTACTTTAACTGTTTGCACATAATATGACATTTAAAATGTCTTTATTCTTTTGGAACTTTTGTGAGTGTAATGTTTACTGTTATTTTTTTATTGTTTATTTCACTTTTGTTTATTATCTAGTTCAGTGGTTCCCAAACTTTTCATAGTCCCGTACCCCTTCAAACATTCAACCTCCAGCTGTGTACCCCCTCTAGCACCAGGGTCAGCGCACTCTCAAATGTTGTTTTTTGCCATCATTGTAAGCCTGCCACACACACACTACACGATACATTTATTAAACATAAGAATGAGTGTGAATTTTTGGCACAACCCGGCTCGTGGGAAGAGACAAAGAGCTCTTATAGGACCAGGGCACAAATAATAATATAATAATAATCAATAATTCTGCTCTTTATTTAGACATATAAAACTTTATTTATTCATCGAAAATGGTGAATAACGCACCACAGGTTAATGAGAAGGGTGTGCTTGAAAGGATGCACATAACTCTGCAATGTTGGGTTGTATTGGAGAGAGTAACGGTTAATGTGATTGGATGTTCATTATTTGACTAGGCTACCTGTATTTGACATTGTGTTGTTATTTCGCTGAACACTAGATGGTTTAATTTTATTTTTGGTAGTGAAACGAGGCTACACAGGCGAGAGAGAAAAAATTACCCCAAATGTATAGCCCCGTTAGAAAAAATAAATGTACTGTTTGAAAATGTGAAGAATAAAAAATAAATAAAAAATATGTATTATAATTTTTTTTATTGTGAATCACATTTTTATTTGACGTACCCCCTGACGGCATTGCGCGTAACCCCCCCCCAGTTTGGGAATACCTGATCTACTTCACTTGCTTTTGCAATGTTAACATGTGTTTCCCATGCCAAAAAAGACCTTACATTGAATTGAGAGAGTCTCCACAAATTCCTCCTGTAATACTCAATGGAGACATTCAGGGGCCTGTGGTCCAATCAGCAGCCGGGATTGGAGGCTCCTCCGCCCAACTACTTCTGGGACTGCTGAGACTATTTGTTTAGCTGGAGCAGTGAAGAAAGAGGGGCATGGCGGGTTGGCAGTGGCCCTCTGAAGTACCTTTAAGACGTAAATAACAATAATGTCCTAGTGTTGACGTTGGTGTGTTTTAGTTAGGTACTACCTTCAAAGGGACAGAAGTTTGAGGGAGGCTGAGACTATTTGTTTAGCTGGAGAAGTGAAGAAAGAAGGGGCACGGCAGGTTGGCAGTGGCCCTCTGAAGTAAACAACAGGGTCCTTCCTAATACTACTCTTTTCACTAGATTTAGTTTGTTTAGCTGGAGAAGTGGAATAGAGGGAGAGGAGCATGGCCCTCTGAACTACCGTGCTGCAAACCTTGAAGACGGAAATATAGTATACTCTATAACAGGTTTTCCTAAAGCTCTTGTGTTTTGACCCAAAGCTTCTCTTCGGTTCAAATAAATGGATCGGATGTTTCTAGGAGTCAAATATTGCACCATTTAGGAAACAGAAAGCTAACAACAATTATGTGTTTAACGCAGTGTTGGGCAAGCTACTCTGAAAAGATAGTTTACCAAGCTACCAATTACATACACTAGCAGTAGTTATGCTACACTAAATCTACCCTTAATTAAGAAAAGTATAGTTTACTAAAGTTACTTTAAAAAACTACTTTGTGACAAATTATCATATCTAAATCTGAAATGTCATAGACTACAAATTGAAAGAACAGATCGATCTGGAGTCAGATGTTAACAGAATGTGTAATTTAGCCTATTAAACACAAATTAAGCAGGTCTGATTCTGAAAAAGAAAGGAAATTATTGCCTACTTCACCCATATTTTCGCAAAAGAAGTCGTGTTTAGTTCCAGTAGTTAGCTACACCGCTACATGGTAAAACAGTAGTGTATAGTTCCAGTAGTTAGCTACACCGCTACATGGTAAAACAGTAGTGTGTAGTTCCAGTAGTTAGCTACACCGCTACATGGTAAAACAGTAGTGTATAGTTCCAGTAGTTAGCTACACCGCTACATGGCAAAACAGTAGTGTGTAGTTCCAGTAGTTAGCTACACCGCTACATGGTAAAACAGTAGTGTATAGTTCCAGTAGTTAGCTACACCGCTACATGGTAAAACAGTATTGTATAGTTCCAGTAGTTAGCTACACCTCTACATGGTAAAACAGTAGTGTGTAGTTCCAGTAGTTAGCTACACCTCTACATGGTAAAACAGTAGTGTGTAGTTCCAGTAGTTAGCTACACAGCTTCATGGTAAAACAGTAGTGTGTAGTTCCAGTAGTTAGCTACACCTCTACATGGTAAAACAGTAGTGTGTAGTTCCAGTAGTTAGCTACACCGCTACATGGTAAAACAGTATTGTATAGTTCCAGTAGTTAGCTACACCGCTACATGGTAAAACAGTAGTGTGTAGTTCCAGTAGTTAGCTACACCGCTACATGGTAAAACAGTAGTGTGTAGTTCCAGTAGTTAGCTACACAGCTACATGGTAAAACAGTAGTGTTTAGTTCCAGTGGTTAGCTACACCGCTACATGGTAAAACAGTAGTGTTTAGTTCCAGTAGTTAGCTACACAGCTACATGGTAAAACAGTAGTGTTTAGTTCCAGTAGTTAGCTACACCGCTACATGGTAAAACAGTAGTGTGTAGTTCCAGTAGTTAGCTACACCGCTACATGGTAAAACAGTAGTGTTTAGTTCCAGTCGTTAGCTACACCGCTACATGGTAAAACAGTAGTGTGTAGTTCCAGTAGTTAGCTACACCGCTACATGGCAAAACAGTAGTGTGTAGTTCCAGTAGTTAGCTACACGGCTACATGGTAAAACAGTAGTGTGTAGTTCCAGTAGTTAGCTACACCGCTACATGGCAAAACAGTAGTGTATAGTTCCAGTAGTTAGCTACACCGCTACATGGTAAAACAGTAGTGTGTAGTTCCAGTAGTTAGCTACACCGCTACATGGCAAAACAGTAGTGTGTAGTTCCAGTAGTTAGCTACACGGCTACATGGTAAAACAGTAGTGTGTAGTTCCAGTAGTTAGCTACACCGCTACATGGTAAAACAGTAGTGTATAGTTCCAGTAGTTAGCTACACCGCTACATGGTAAAACAGTAGTGTGTAGTTCCAGTAGTTAGCTACACCGCTACATGGTAAAACAGTAGTGTTTAGTTCCAGTAGTTAGCTACTCCGCTACATGGTAAAACAGTAGTGTGTAGCTCCAGCAGCTAGCTACATGGTAAAACAGTAGTGTATAGTTCCAGTAGTTAGCTACACCGCTACATGGTAAAACAGTAGTGTTTAGTTCCAGTCGTTAGCTACACCGCTACATGGTAAAACAGTAGTGTTTAGTTCCAGTAGTTAGCTACACCGCTACATGGTAAAACAGTAGTGTGTAGTTCCAGTAGTTAGCTACACAGCTTCATGGTAAAACAGTAGTGTGTAGTTCCAGTAGTTAGCTACACCTCTACATGGTAAAACAGTAGTGTGTAGTTCCAGTAGTTAGCTACACCGCTACATGGCAAAACAGTAGTGTGTAGTTCCAGTAGTTAGCTACACGGCTACATGGTAAAACAGTAGTGTGTAGTTCCAGTAGTTAGCTACACCGCTACATGGTAAAACAGTAGTGTATAGTTCCAGTAGTTAGCTACACCGCTACATGGTAAAACAGTAGTGTGTAGTTCCAGTAGTTAGCTACACCGCTACATGGTAAAACAGTAGTGTGTAGTTCCAGTAGTTAGCTACACCGCTACATGGTAAAACAGTAGTGTTTAGTTCCAGTAGTTAGCTACTCCGCTACATGGTAAAACAGTAGTGTGTAGCTCCAGCAGCTAGCTACATGGTAAAACAGTAGTGTATAGTTCCAGTAGTTAGCTACACCGCTACATGGTAAAACAGTAGTGTTTAGTTCCAGTAGTTAGCTACACCGCTACATGGTAAAACAGTAGTGTTTAGTTCCAGTAGTTAGCTACACCGCTACATGGTAAAACAGTAGTGTGTAGTTCCAGTAGTTAGCTACACAGCTACATGGTAAAACAGTAGTGTTTAGTTCCAGTAGTTAGCTACACCGCTACATGGTAAAACAGTAGTGTTTAGTTCCAGTATTTAGCTACACAGCTACATGGTAAAACAGTAGTGTTTAGTTCCAGTAGTTAGCTACACCGCTACATGGTAAAATAGTAGTGTTTAGTTCCAGTCGTTAGCTACACCGCTACATGGTAAAACAGTAGTGTGTAGATCCAGTAGTTAGCTACACCGCTACATGGTAAAACAGTAGTGTATAGTTCCAGTAGTTAGCTACACCGCTACATGGTAAAACAGTAGTGTTTAGTTCCAGTCGTTAGCTACACCGCTACATGGTTACACTACCAAGATCTGAATGTAGTTCAACTACCACCAAGCTACTGCAAACTGACTAGATTAAGTACATGTATGTAACTACTCCCCAACACATGTTTAACGTGTGTTTCTATGTATGGAAGGCCTAATGTAACGTCTGACCCATACAAGACACTGTAACATCACACCCATGTGGGGGACTCTGTTTATGGAAGCATATACAGTTGATGTCGGAAGTTTACATACACCTTAGTAAACATTTAAACTCAGTTTCTCACAATTCCTGACATTTAATCAAATATGTAATTAAACAGTAGAGTATTGTAATGTACTGTATGGTGTAATTAAACAGTAACGTACTGGAATGTACTGTATGGTGTAATTAAACAGTAGAGTACTGGAATGTACTGTATGGTGTAATTAAACAGTAGAGTACTGGAATGTACTGTACGGTGTAATTAAACTGTAAAGTACTGGAATGTACTGTATGGTGTAATTAAACAGTAGAGTACTGGAATGTACTGTATGGTGTAATTAAACAGTAGAGTACTGGAATGTACTGTATGGTGTAATTAAACAGTAGAGTACTGGAATGTACTGTATTGTGTAATTAAACAGTAGAGTACTGGAATGTACTGTATGGTGTAATTAAACAGTAGAGTACTGGAATGTACTGTATTGTGTAATTAAACAGTAGAGTACTGGAATGTACTGTATGGTGTAATTAAACAGTAGAGTATTTGAATGTACTGTATCTTATATGGTGCTTAATTAACTCTACTGTACCTCAGGTCTAGATGTCTGTGCTGTGTGAGTGCACTAAACATTGCTTAAGGAATGACTTGCTCAGCCATGGTTATGGCATGGCCTAGGTAACAACATGTGAATGGTTCTATTGTTCCCCATGAACACAGAGTGGTAAGTGGCACGCTATGAACATGTCCCAAATTGCACCCTATTCCCTATATAGCGCACTACTTTTGACCAGAGCCCTATAGGCCCCAGTCAAAAGTAGTGCACTATATAGGGAATAGGGTACAATTTGGGATGCAGTAATACTAGCTCTTTATCCCAGCTTAGCACTGCCTTCATCACCGGCTTGGTCAATGGAAAATATGTGTGTTACAGTTTATTAATGACCCTTGTGAGAAGGCTTTGACCAGTGAGAAGGCTCTGACCAGTGAGAAGGCTCTGACCAGTGAGAAGGCTTTGACCAGTGAGAAGGCTCTGACCAGTGAGAAGGCTTTGACCAGTGAGAAGGCTCTGACCAGTGAGAAGGCTTTGACCAGTGAGAAGGCTCTGACCAGTGAGAAGGCTTTGACCAGTGAGAAGGCTCTGACCAGTGAGAAGGCTTTGACCAGTGAGAAGGCTCTGACCAGTGAGAAGGCTCTGACCAGTGAGAAGGCTTTGACCCGTGAGAAGGCTCTGACCAGTGAGAAGGCTCTGACCAGTGAGAAGGCTTTGACCAGTAAGAAGGCTCTGACCAGTGAGAAGGCTTTGACCAGTGAGAAGACTCTGACCAGTGAGAAAGCGTTGACCAGTGAGAAGGCTTTGACCAGTGAGAAGGCTCTGACCAGTGAGAAGGCTCTGACCAGTGAGAAGGCTTTGACCAGTGAGAAGGCTCTGACCAGTGAGAAGGCTTTGACCAGTGAGAAGACTCTGACCAGTGAGAAGGCTCTGACCAGTGAGAAGGCTTTGACCAGTGAGAAGGCTCTGACCAGTGAGAAGGCTTTGATCAGTGAGAAGACTGACCAGTGAGAAGGCTTTGACCAGTGAGAAGACTCTGACCAGTGAGAAGGCTTTGACCAATGAGAAGACTTTGACCAGTGAAAAGGCTTTGACCAGTGAGAAGGCTTTGACCAGTGAGAAGGCTTTGACAGTGAGAAGGCTTTGACCAGTGAGAAGGCTTTGACCAATGAGAAGACTTTGACCAGTGAGAAGACTTTGACCAGTGAGAAGGCTTTGACCAATGAGAAGACTTTGACCAATGAGAAGACTTTGACCAATGAGAAGACTTTGACCAGTGAGAAGACTTTGACCAGTGAGAAGGCTTTGACCAATGAGAAGACTTTGACCAATGAGAAGACTTTGACCAGTGAGAAGACTTTGACCAGTGAGAAGACTCTGACCAGTGAGATTTTGACCAATGAGAAGACTTTGATTGGTGAGAAGACTTTGACCAATGAGAACTCTGACCAGTGAGAAGACTTTGACCGGTGAGAAGACTTTGACCAGTGAGAAGACTTTGACCGGTGAGAAGACTTTGACTAATGAGAAGACTTTGACCAGTGAGAAGACTTTGACCAGTGAGAAGACTTTGACCAGTGAGAAGGCTTTGACCAGTGAGAAGGCTCTGACCAGTGAGAAGGCTCTGACCAGTGAGAAGGCTTTGACCAGTGAGAAGGCTCTGACCAGTGAGAAGGCTTTGACCAGTGAGAAGACTCTGACCAGTGAGAAGGCTCTGACCAGTGAGAAGGCTTTGACCAGTGAGAAGGCTCTGACCAGTGAGAAGGCTTTGACCAGTGAGAAGACTTTGATCAGTGAGAAGACTGACCAGTGAGAAGGCTTTGACCAGTGAGAAGACTCTGACCAGTGAGAAGGCTTTGACCAATGAGAAGACTTTGACCAGTGAAAAGGCTTTGACCAGTGAGAAGGCTTTGACCAGTGAGAAGGCTTTGACAGTGAGAAGGCTTTGACCAGTGAGAAGGCTTTGACCAATGAGAAGACTTTGACCAGTGAGAAGACTTTGACCAGTGAGAAGGCTTTGACCAATGAGAAGACTTTGACCAATGAGAAGACTTTGACCAATGAGAAGACTTTGACCAGTGAGAAGACTTTGACCAGTGAGAAGGCTTTGACCAATGAGAAGACTTTGACCAATGAGAAGACTTTGACCAGTGAGAAGACTTTGACCAGTGAGAAGACTCTGACCAGTGAGATTTTGACCAATGAGAAGACTTTGATTGGTGAGAAGACTTTGACCAATGAGAACTCTGACCAGTGAGAAGACTTTGACCGGTGAGAAGACTTTGACCAGTGAGAAGACTTTGACCGGTGAGAAGACTTTGACTAATGAGAAGACTTTGACCAGTGAGAAGACTTTGACCAGTGAGAAGACTTTGACCGGTGAGAAGACTTTGACAAGTGAGAAGACTCTGACCGGTGAGAAGACTTTGACTAGTGAGAAGACTTTGACCAATGAGAAGACTTTGATTGGTGAGAAGACTCTGACCAGTGAGAAGACTCTGACCAGTGAGAAGACTTTGACTAGTGAGAAGACTTTGACCAATGAGAAGACTCTGACCAGTGAGAAGACTCTGACCAGTGAGAAGACTTTGACCGGTGAGAACACTTTGACCAAAATGGAACATGATCAAGTTTATTTGGGAGTCATTTGCATTATGTCATTGTATACATTTTTGTATTTACATTATGAAACAATAAAATATATTGTTAAAATCTTAAAATAACCTATGTACTAGACATTTATTTTAATTCAAAATACGATTTTTCATCATATCTACATTCTATATGTACACGTGTTAACATTTTGATACCTGTATAAAAACGGAATCCTAAGAAATGGAGAAAGAAATCTTTCTCTGATTTAAAACTCACTTGCTTCATCTATTATTGCCAGGACAATGACAAGTAGGGTAAAGCAGTGAGTATGTGAACTTTAGCACACCGTCAGTCAGATGTCATAGTTCACAGGTGAGTAGAAGAAACAGAAAGCTCAACTCTAACTGGTTGAATGGACTCCAACATACTCTCTATAAACGTATTAGCAAGGGCTATTTCCTGAACAAAACACTGTTGTGCTTGCTTCAGCTGTCCACTATTATATTTTACGGTAGTAGAACAAGTTTTAAAAAAAAATCCCACCAAAACAGGTCCCATGCTGTTTTTGATGTGACTAGCATAAACAGTTGAAGAGCAGTACTATTCTGAAAAATCTCACATTGTAAATCAATATAAATACATTCTATTTTATGTAGTCATTGTTCAAAAAGTATAAATAGTTATCAAAGTGATTTTTCTCAAACAACACGGTCAGCAAGCACACTGATACGCCTGGAGTATGTAGGAATACAGTAGTTGTCCTCGCTTTGGGGAAGCACATTAATACGCCTGGAGTATGTAGGAATACAGTAGTTGTCCTCGCTTTGGGGAAGCACATTAATATGCCTGGAGTATGTAGGAATACAGTAGTTGTCCTCGCTTTGGGGAAGCACACTGATACGCCTGGAGTATGTAGGAATACAGTAGTTGTCCTCGCTTTGGGGAAGCACACTGATACGCCTGGAGTATGTAGGAATACAGTAGTTGTCCTCGCTTTCAGCAAGCACATTAATACGCCTGGAGTATGTAGGAATACAGTAGTTGTCCTCGCTTTGGGGAAGCACATTAATACGCCTGGAGTATGTAGGAATACAGTAGTTGTCCTCGCTTTGGGGAAGCACATTAATATGCCTGGAGTATGTAGGAATACAGTAGTTGTCCTCGCTTTCAGCAAGCACATTAACACGCCTGGAGTATGTAGGAATACAGTAGTTGTCCTCGCTTTGGGGAAGCACATTAATACGCCTGGAGTATGTAGGAATACAGTAGTTGTCCTCGCTTTGGGGAAGCACATTAATACGCCTGGAGTATGTAGGAATACAGTAGTTGTCCTCGCTTTCAGCAAGCACACTGACTGCTCTTCCTGCTCGAAGGAGGTTTCAGAATCATAGCTCGACATCTCTCCGACTAAGAAATCACGTACATCAGTGACGTCAAGGTAAATGGAAAAGTAAATATGGAATGACTTCAAGGAAAGATTGGTGAGAAACATAAGCCCTGTACAGGATGCACCGTGTGCGCTCATCCCAATGTGGAGATCATTGTTGTGAAATGGTTGAGGAATGAGCTTTGTCTGAAAGTCAAAACAGAAAATGTGTGTCAGTCTGTCTCTTGTGAAAACAGTGAACAACTAGTGAACATTTCTGAATTATAATATATACTGTATTAATAACACTCTTTCCCCTCATCATGTTGTCATGGAAAAGTGTTGAACTTCCATCTGATAAGTTTGTTAGAGCTTGTTACAATAGTTGACATTATGTTGTTCAGAAAATGATTCATATTGGCCTCTGACTAATACACAGGGACAAGGACTTCATCTCATCTTCATCGGACTCCTACAACATCAGGAGATGCACAGGTAGATGACCTCACGATCTCTGAACCAGCGTAGCCAAATCTGACGTGGACTGAACAGCTGACCAAATCAACTCCTAAAACTTGCAATGTATTTTCTATTTGGGACATGTCGTATTTTATCTATACCAATACGGCATGACAAAACAATGAGAAAACAAAGATATTTTTTATCAAAGAACACCATGATGTCTCCTTATAAAATACATTATTTTAAAGTTGAAAATGACTGTGGAAATGTACAGACATAATGGTTATAAATGAAAGTCGTTTTGACCAACTACACTTGTTGAATTCTAGTGGTGTACAGACAGTATAAACCAGCCTTTAGTTAGACAGTAGACAGGAATTCTCTTAAATACACAATGTAACATCAGAACATCTCTCTCTCTCAATTCAAGGGGCTTTATTGGCATGGGAAACATTGCCAAAGCAAGTGAAATGGATAAACAAAAGTGAAATAAACAATAAAAAGTGAACAGTAAATATCTCTCTCTCTCTCTCAGCTCCAGGCCTTTTCTGTCTTGTCAGCTCCAGTCCTGTCCTGTCCTGTCCTGTCAGCTCCAGTCCTTTTCTGTCCTGTCAACTCCAGTCCTATCTTGTCCTGTCCTGTCAGCTGCAGTCCTGTCCTGTCCTGTCCTGTCAGCTCCAGGACTTTTCTGTCCTGTCAACTCCAGTCCTATCTTGTCCTGTCCTGTCAGCTCCAGGCCTTTTCTGTCTTGTCAGCTGCAGTCCTATCTTGTCCTGTCGTGTCAGCTCCAGTCCTTTT
>NC_052323.1:29175134-29235134 GCF_016432855.1 Salvelinus namaycush
ATATATACTGGTCACGTTGACTGTAGAGGTTAGGTTCCTGGAGAGGTCACAATACAAGACATATATACTGGTCACGTTGACTGTAGAGGTTAGGTTCCTGGAGAGGTCACAATACAGGACAAATATACTGGTCACGTTGACTGTAGAGGCTAGGTTCCTGGAGAGGTCACAATACAAGACATATATACTGGTCACGTTGACTGTAGAGGTTAGGTTCCTGGAGAGGTCACAATACAAGACATATATACTGGTCACGTTGACTGTAGAGGTTAGGTTCCTGGAGAGGTCACAATACAAGACATATATACTGGTCACGTTGACTGTAGAGGCTAGGTTCCTGGAGAGGTCACAATACAAGACATATATACTGGTCACGTTAACTGTAGAGGCTAGGTTCCTGGACAGGTCACAATACAAGACATATATACTGGTCACGTTGACTGTAGAGGTTAGGTTCCTGGAGAGTTCACAATACAAGACATATATACTGGTCACGTTGACTGTAGAGGCTAGGTTCCTGGACAGGTCACAATACAAGACATATATACTGGTCACGTTGACTGTAGAGGTTAGGTTCCTGGAGAGATCACAATACAAGACATATATACTGGTCACGTTGACTGTAGAGGCTAGGTTCCTGGACAGGTCACAATACAATACATATATACTGGTCACGTTAACTGTAGAGGTTAGGTTCCTGGAAAGATCACAATACAAGACATATATACTGGTCACGTTGACTGTAGAGGCTAGGTTCCTGGACAGGTCACAATACAAGACATATATACTGGTCACGTTGACTGTAGAGGTTAGGTTCCAGGAGAGATCACAATACAAGACATATATACTGGTCACGTTGACTGTAGAGGCTAGGTTCCTGGAGAGGTCACAATATAGGAAATGTTTGCAAATTTATGAGAGATATAACAGAAATACCTAATTTACATAAGTATTCAGACCCTTTGCAATAAAACTCCAAATTGAGCTCAGGTGCATCCTGTTTCCATTGATGTATCCTTGAGATGTTTCTACAACTTGATTGGAGTCCACCTGTGGTAAATTCTATTGATTGGACATGACTTGGAAAGGCACACACCTGTCGATATAAGGTCCCACAGTTGACAGTGCATGTCAGAGCAAAAACCAAGCCATGAGGTCGAAGGAATTGTCCGCAGAGCACAGATCTGGGGAAGGGTACAAAAACATTTCTGCAGCATTGAAGGTGCCCAAGAACACAGTGGCCTCCACCATTCTTAAATGGAAGAAGTTTGGAACCACCAAGAATCTTCCTAGAGCTGGCCGCCCGGCCAAACTAAGCAATCAGAGGAGAAGGGCCTTGGTCATGGAGGTGTCCAAGAACCCAACGGTCACTCTGACAGAGCTCTAGAGTTCCTCTGTGGAGGTGGGAGAACCTTCAAGGACAACCCTCTCTGCAGCATTCGACCAATCAGGCCTTTATGGTAGAGTGGCCAGATGGAATCCACTCCTCAGTAAAAGGCACATGACAGCCCGCTTGGAGTTTGCCAAAAGGCACCTAAAGGACTCTCAGACCATGAGAAACAAGATTCTCTGGTCTGATGAAAACAAGATTGAACTCTTTGGCCTGAATGCCAAGCCTCACGTCTGGAGGAAACCTGGCACCATCCCTACGGGGAAGCATGGGGGTGGCATCATCATGCTATGGGGATGTTTT
Organism: Salvelinus namaycush; assembly: GCF_016432855.1. Classification (NCBI taxonomy): domain Eukaryota; kingdom Metazoa; phylum Chordata; class Actinopteri; order Salmoniformes; family Salmonidae; genus Salvelinus; species Salvelinus namaycush. The sequence goes on from NC_052323.1 coordinate 29,176,828, forward strand.
TCAGCGGCAGGGACTGGGAGACTAGTCAGGATCGAGGGAAAGATGAACGGAGCAAAGTACAGAGAGATCCTTGATGAAAACCTGCTCCAGAGCGCTCAGGACCTCAGACTGGGGGTGAAGGTTCACCTTCCAACAGGACAATGACCCTAAGCACACAGCCAAGACAACGCAGGTGTGGCTTCGGGACATGTCTCTGAATGTCCTTGAGTGGCCCAGCCAGAGCCCGGACTTTAACCCGATCTAACATTTCTGGAGAGACCTGAAAATAGCTGTGCAGCAACGCTCCCCATCCAACGTGACAGAGCTTGAGATAATCTGCAGAGAAGAATGGGAGAAACTCCCCAAATACAGGTGTGCCAAGCTTGTAGTGTCATACACAAGAAGACTCAAGTAAAGGGTCTGAATACTTATGTAAATGTGATATTTAGGTTTTCATTTTTAATAACTTAGCAAGCATTTCTAAAAACCTGTTTTTGCTTTGTCATTATTATTGTGTTGGGTATTGTGTGTAGATTGATGAGGGAAATAAAACTATTTAATCAATTTTAGAATTAGGCTGTAACGTAACAAAGTGTGGAAAAAGTCAAGGGGTCTGAATACTTTCCGAAGGCACTAACTGTGGAGGTTAGGTTCCTGGAGAGGTCACAATATAGGACATACAGTTGAAGTCGGAAATGTACATACACCTTAGCCATACACATTTAAACTCGGTTTTTCACAATTCCTGACATTAAATCATTGTAAAAATTCTCTGTTTTAGGTCAGTTAGGATCACCACTTTATTTTAAGAATGTGAAATGTCAGAATAATAGTAGAGAGAATGATTTATTTCAGCTTTTATTTCTTTCATCACATTCCCAGTGGGTCAGAAGTTTAAAATACTCAATTAGTATTTGGTAGCATTGCCTTTAAATTGTTTAACTTGGGTCAAACATTTTGCGTAGCCATCCACAAGCTTCCCATAATAAATCGGGTGAATTTTGGCCCATTCCTCCTGACAGAGCTGGTGTAACTGAGTCAGGTTTGTAGGCCTCCTTGCTTGCACACGCTTTTTCAGTTCTGCCCACACATTTTCTATAGGATTGAGGTCAGGGCTTTGTGATGATCACTCCAATACCTTGACTTTGTTGTCCTTAAGCCATTTTGCCACAACTTTGGAAGTATACTTGGGGTCATTGTCCATTTGGAAGACCCATTTGCGACCAAGCTTTAACTTCCTGACTGATGTCTTGAGATGTTGCTTCAATATATCCACGTAATTTTCCTGCCTTATGATGCCATCTATTTTGTGAAGTGCACCAGTCCCTCCTGCAGCAAAGCACCCCCACAACATGATGCTGCCACCCCCGTGGTTCACGGTTGGGATGGTGTTCTTCAGCTTGCAAGCCTCCCCATTTTTACTCCAAACATAACGATGGTCATTATGGCCAAACAGTTCTATTTTTGTTTCATCAGATCAGAGGACATTTCTCCAAAAAGTACGATCTTTGTCCCCATGTGCAGTTGCAAACCGTAGTCTGACTTTTTTATGGCGGTTTTGGAGCAGTGGCTTCTTCCTTGCTGAGCGGCCTTTCAGGTTATGTCGATATATGACTTGTTTTACTGTGGATATAGATACTTTTGTACCTGTTTCCTCCAGCATCTTCACAAGGTCCTTTGCTGTTGTTCTGGGATTGATTTGCACTTTTCGCATTAAAGTACATTCATCTCTAGGAGACATCTCTCCTTCGTACTATTGTTTGTACAGATGAAAGTGGTACCTTCAGGCGTTTGAAAATTGCTCCCAAGGATGAACCAGACTTGTGGAGGTCTGCAATTTGTTTTCTGAGGTCTTGGCTGATTTCTTTTGATTTTCCCATGATGTCAAGCAAAGAGGCACTGAGTTTGAAGGTAGGCCTTGAAATACATCCACAGGTACACCTCCAATTGACTCAAATTATGTAAATTAGCCTATCAGAAGCTTATAAAGCCATGACATCATTTTCTGTAATTGTCCAAGCTGTTTAAAGGCACAGTCAACTTAGTGTATGTAAACTTCTGACCCACTGGAATTGTGATACAGTGAGTTATAAGTGAAATAATCTGTCTGTAAACAATTGTTGGAAAAATGACTTGTGTCATGCACAAAGTAGATGTCCTAACCGACATGCCAAAACTATAGTTTGTTAACAAGAAATGTGTGGAGTGGTTGAAAAACGAGTTTTAATGACTCCAATCTAAGTGTATGTAAACTTCCAACTTCAACTGTATATATATATATACATATAGGGTTGCAAAATTCTAGTAACTTTCCCAATCTTCCCTGGTTTCCCAGAAACCTCTGTTGAATAATTCACGCTAATATTTCCTGCTAATACCACGGCTAAAACCCGCTCACACACTGTCGCCAGTAGAAATGTGTTCAACAACCACTAAAGTTTCTAGCAAGTTTGGTATGATGAAGGATATCTCATGTATTGTAATCAAACATGGTTGCATACTGAAATTCCGCTGTAGCGTTGATGAGCACCTCCTGACTTATGTGCCAGTTCCCGATGTCTCCCTTGGCAAAGCCCGCTACAATGACAAACAGAAGCACCAGGATGTTGACGGCCGTGAAGATCTTGTTGACTATTGCCGATTCCTGGACACCAAAGGCCAGCAGACCTTCACAGGACAGAAACACGTGAAACGTGTTCATCATCATCATCATCATTACCAGACAGTTTTAATGTCTCTATGTTGTTAAACGAACCAGTGATTAATCAGTCAATCAATCTGATTTAGTTTACCTGCCAGGAGCATAATGAGCCCAGCAGCAAAGAAGTCTGGGTATTCTGCGAGGCCCGGGAGGCCCATGTAAAGGTTTTCTTTGAAGAAATTCCCCATGACGTTGCCGATGAGGTCATCAAAGGTTCCGCTCCATGCCCTCGCCACACTGGACGTCCCTGACAGGATAATGACGAGAGGAGATTAGCCATGTGACAATAGATGGATCAATCAACCCTTTACACTGGTGGGAATTGGCCTTTATGGATAGGGCTAAATTAAAATGTTTCTTACAGAAGACACATGAAAAGCATATGCGTAACCATGGTAGCAATTGAAAGGGAACAGTTTAGAGATAATATGAAAATTATTAGACCAAAGGTGAGGGGACACAACAGTTCACCTGACACAAGACTGAATCCAAACATTAAACTGTTAATTTTATGCGCATTTTACATTTACTGTACTTTTCGCCACATTTGTTGACAACGAAATCTGAAAATAGTCTGGATACATTCAGTAACATGATAAGAATATTCCTGGAAAATGTGGGGTAGGTGCAACATAAGACAAGAAAATTACAAGGGTTTGAGTGAGAGGAATAGCTGGTGTCTCCAAGTGGCCACGCATGTCCACAGTTTCTAAGTAATTATAGTTTTCAACTATAAGGTGCTTTTTTAGAGCTCTCCTACTGTAGCTTTGCCATTGGGTATCTAGAGCAGGCAGATGAGTAGTTGTTTTGTTGGAACACAACCCTGCATCCCAGTCATCACACAATTACTGTTCTTGTTTATGGGGTCCAAAAAACTGCCCATTATACATCGCAATCTGGTGGGCATGATTTGAAAGCTTGTTCTCTTGCCAACATGACTAGCTAAGTTATAAAATACGATCTTAGATTGCTTTCACAAGGCAATTCAGAGAAACAGATCATCATTTTGGTGCGGTTCAGAACATTCCAGGGTATGACATAATGTCAAACAATAAACATATTGATCATACATGTTGACACTGTATATGACATGAGTTTTAGGATATTTAAAAAGTGCCCATTTGGACTCAGGGGTGTAATGACGTCAAAGCGGTATTTATTATAATCCTCAACGTCTCATCTTTCATTAAATCCTTTTAATTTACAGAATTTCCCTCAACTCAGACAGATTTTCTTTTTGCAAAAGTTGCCCAATTAGCAGGAGGAAATGGGGGGAAAACGTCTTGTTGCATGTCAGTCAAAACCTCATTCAGCGCAGTACAGCCCACTACGTTCCAATTGAGCCGTTTTTCATCTTCAACCCATATACGGATACGTGTGTAAAGTGCTCCACTGTAAATCCATCAATCAGTACTCATCGTTTTATCACGCAGTGTCATACAGATGGGGCGGCAGGTAGCCTAGTGGTTCGAGCGTTGGATCCCCGAGCTGACAAGGTACAAAATCTGTCATTCTGCCCCTGAACAAGACAGTTTAACCTACTGTTCCTAGGCCGTCATTGAAAATAAGAATTTGTTCTTAATTGACTTGCCTAGTTAAATAAAGGTTTTAAAAAAACATCCATGAGAAGATTACGATAAGAGTAGAGAGTTCATTTTGAATCATCATTTTACTGTATTGTGTCATATCGTACATACCCAGAGCGCAGAGAGCGCCCTAGAGGGGTAGATATGAATGTGATTGGTTAAGTTTAGGCAATAAATGTGATTGGTTAACCTTAGGTAAATGACTCCAACTATCTAGACTCTTAATTATCAGTTAATTTAACTGCCGTTGTTTTTAAGAGCACAGTAGCACCTCCTGGTTGAAACTCCAGACGAGCTTCAATGCCATACAACTCTCCTTCCGTGGCCTCCAACTGCTCTTAAATGCAAGTCAAACTAAATGCATGCTCTTCAACCGATCGCTGCCCGCACCTGCCCACCCGTCCATCATCACTACTCTGGACGGTTCTGACCTAGAATATGCGGACAACTACAAATACCTAGGTGTCTGGTTAGACTGTAAACTCTCCTTCCAGACTCACATTAAGCATCTCCAATCCAAAATTAAATCTAGAATCGGCTTCCTATTTTGCAAAAAAGCGTCCTTCACTCATGCTGCCAAACACACTGTAATGAAACAGGCAGGGAGCATGTCTCAAACCATCGACCTTCTAGCCCGAAGTCCAGCGCACTATCGACTGTGCCAATATGTTTGTCGATATCCCCGCTTATAAACCCAGGGTCTTTACAATACCCTCGTAAAACTGACTATCCTTCCGATTCTTGACTTTGGTGATGTAATTTACAAAATAGCCTACAACACTCTACTGAGCAAATTGGTTGCAGTCTATCACAGTGCCAAAATCACTGAAGCTGGAGACTCATATCTCCCTCACTAACTTTAAGCACCAGCTGTCAGAGCAGCTCACAGATCACTGCACCTGTAAATAGTCCATCTGTCAGGCCCTGACCTTAGAGAGCCTTTTTATTCTCTATTTTGGTTAGGTCAGGGTGTGACTAGGGTGGGTACTCTAGTTTTTGTATTTCTATGTTGGCCTGGTATGGTTCCCAATCAGAGGCAGCTGTCTATCGTTGTCTCTGATTGGGGATCATATTTAGGCAGCCTTTCCACCTGTTGTGTGTGGGATCTTGTTTTTGTATTGTTGCTTTTTAGCCCTACAAAGCTGCACGTTTCGTTTGTTACTCTTTCTTGTTTTGTGCCGGTTATCATAAATAAAAAAATATTAACCTACCCCACACTGCATCTTGGTCCGACCATCCTTCCAACAACAATCGTTACACCATCCAACTACCTCATCCCCATTTTTTGTTGCTCCTTTGCACCCCAGTATCTCTACTTGCACATTCATCTTCTGCACATCTACCACTCCAGTGTTTAAATTGCTAAATTGTATTTTTTTCGCCACTATGGCCTATTTATTGCCTTACCTCCCTTATCCTACCTCATTTGCACACACTATACATAGATTTATTTATTTTATTTTATTTTATTTTCTATTGTGTTATTGACTGTATTTTTGTTTATTCCATGTGTAACTCTGTGTTGTTGTTTGTGTCGCACTGCTTTGCTTTATCTTGGCCAGGTCGCAGTTGTAAATGAGAACTTGTTCTCAACTAGTCTACCTGGTTAAATAAAGGTGAAATAAAAAGATAAATAAAAACTGCTGTTCAAATTCTGTCTCTCTCTCTCTCTCTCTCTCTGCCTCTCAATTCAAATCAATTTAAGGGCTTTATTGGCATGGGAAACATACAGTACATACATACATACATACATACATACATACATACATACATACATACATACATACATACATACTGTACATATACATATCTTAAAAAATATATATTTCCTTTATTACCCTCTAACCCTACCCCCCCTCCCTAAATTGGAGTAAACTAGTGGACAACAACACGTAGGCCTGTATTTTGAGCTTATACATACTATATACATTTTATGGATGCAGTCTATTTTACAAGAGTTTTATTTGGTTTGTTTTTAACTCCTGTCCTTCCTCTACACTCAACCTCGCCCATCTATTTCTGATGTCCATCCGGTTTGATTTATATTTATCATATCTTTCAAACTGTGCTCTTTCAAAAGAGTTCTTAACCTATATGCGTTTTTACGAACACAGTATGTTTTACATTAGTTATCTTGTTGTTATTAGTTGTTATTAGTCCCAACCTTCAGCTCCATTCAACCCCTTACATTTATCTCTTAACATCATCCATATTGGATTTATATTTGCCATATTTTTTTAAAACTGTGCTGTGATGTTTCACAAAAGTCATATTCTCATTCTTTGTACAGATTGTTAATTGAAAATAAACACTACTGCTAAAAGTATTATTATATTATTGATCGATTGACTATGACTTCTCAGATCACCCAGTAGTGCTATCTGCAGAGTTAGCTACAGGTAAATATTGCAATTCTTCAACCATTTCTGAATCTGCGACCAAAAACAAGCTACATATGGACATTACCAAAACAAATGATCTAATTATTCTGCCTCTTCGCAGCAAAATCTGCAGAGCGGAGAGGATTGTATCCCCCATATAAGTAACATTCTGTTGGCTGAAAGAATTCCGAATAATTATTTAAATTGAAAAATGTGAAGTTTGCGCATCAGTTCATAAAACCATGTGCCGTGGAATCGGTACGTCAAAAATCTCTTCCCAACTATTTTGCCATCTATATGGTACTGCTATCAAATTTTTGGTCCTTAAATGAAACTGGTATATATTTTTATTTATCACAATTCTCTTTAACCAATGATGGTCTTTAACGCAGGGCCGACAGACAAGTTCCTTACCTTTTCCCCCTTCCACTTTCCTCATCCATTCTTTGAGGTAATGCTGCAATTAGTTGGTTGTAATTTTGGGTAGAGCAGACATTTCCATATCTTTTAGTTAGCTGCATGTATGACATAACTCCACCAGTGGTCTTTATGATATCATTTACAAAGATTATACCTTTTTTTATTGTTTTTTTATTTAATTTAACCATTATTTAACTAGGCAAGTCAGTTAAGAACAAATTCTTATTTACAATGACGGCCTATCAAAAGGCAAAAGGCCTCCTAATATATTTGAGTTTAACCACAATATTTGTTAGATTATTTGTTCTGTCTTTTTTGGTGGATTAAATTGAAATTGCAACCGACTTTCTATAGTTAATATTTATAGCGATATTTGGAGGATGATTTCCTTTTCAAATAACTGAAGTGAGAGGTCTAATGCTTCAGTATTTAATGATTTCTGCCCTCCGAATTCATATTCATTATATAAATTAGGCCCGTTTAATTTTGTCTGGCCGTTCCAAATAAAGTGCAATATTTTTTTCTCATATAATTTAAAAAGCAGGTCGCTAGGTGTAAGCAAGACCATAAGACAATAGGTAAACTGGGATATGACTAAAGAGTTAATCAGGGTAAACTGGGATATGACTAAAGAGTTAATCAAGGTAAACAGGGGTATGACTAAAGAGTTAATCAGGGTAAACTGTGATATGACTAAAGAGTTAATCAGGGTAAACTGGGATATGACTAAAGAGTTCATCAGGGTGATTTTTCCACAAATGGACAGGTATTTTCCTTTCCATGGTAGCAAGATCTTATCTATTTTTGCAAACTTTCTCTTAAAATGTATTGTAGTGAGATCGTTTCTTTCTTTCAGGATATGTATACCGAGTATGTCCACATCACCATCAGACCATTTTATTGGTAAACTACACGGTAATGTAAAAGTAGTATTTTCGTGTGATCCAATACATAATATAGTTCACGGATCATAATTTGGTTGTAATCCAGAGAGCTTAGAAAAAGTATCTAGATCCTTTATGAGGCCGTGGAGGGATTCTAATTGTGGATTTAAAAGAAAACATGAATCATCAGCGTACAATGACACCTTTGTTGATAAGCCACAGATTTCTAATCCCTTAATATTATTGTTGGATCTAATTTTAACAGCTAACATTTAGATGGCCACAATAAATACATATGCCGATAGTGGACAACCTTGTTTTACTCCTCTTGACAGTTTAAAACTTTCTGAGAAGTAACCATTCTTTACTCTTTTACACCAAGGTTACTACACATGATTTTAACCCATTTTATTAGAGATTCTCCAAAATGTAAATGTTCCAGGCATTTATATATAAACTCCAGTCGTACTTAATCAAAAGCCTTTTTAAAGTCCGCTATGAAGAGCAGGACTGGTTTTCTAGATTTTTCATATTGCTTTTTTGTTTCCAGTACTTGCCTTATATTATCTTCAATGTGTCGTCCATGTAAAAAACCTGTCTGATTAGAATGAATAATGTCCGACAAAACCTTTTAAATTCTATACATTTTTCTAGAATTTTTGCATCACAACACTGAAGTGTAAAGGGCCTACAATTCTTTAAATGGACTGGATCTTTATATTTGGACTGGATCTTTATATTTCTCACTTTGTATCCTTGCATGATTCTTGCCATTCTCCTTTGACCTCTCTCATCAACAAGCTATTTTCACCCACAGGACTGCCTCTGACTGGATGTTTTGTGTTTGTTGCGTCATTCTTGGTAAACCCTAGACACTGTCGTGTGTGAAAAGCTCAGGAGGACGGCTGTTTCTGAGATACTGAATCCGGCACGCCTGGCACCGACGATCATACCATTATCAAAGTCGCTTAGGTCACACGTTTTGCCCATTCTAACGTTCAATCGATCAGTAACTGAATGCCTCGATGCCCGTCTGCCTGCTTTATATAGGAAGCCACAGCCACGTGACTGTCTATAGGAGCGATCCATTTTCGTGAACGGGGTGGCGTACCTAATAAACTGGCCTGTGAGTGTAGATCAGATAGGAATAGTTCACTCCCAAAATCATAGTTAGGAAAACTCCTGAAGCAGAATGAAGTAGTATGCAGTTGTATCTTACCTATGACGTAGGACAGCAACAGATTCCATCCGGTAATAAATGCCAGTAGCTCTCCCACCGTCACATAGCTGTACAGATACGCAGACCCCGTTTTGGGGACGCGGGCCCCGAACTCAGCGTAGCACAAGCCGGCAAAGATGGAGGCCACGGCAGCGATGAAGAAGGATATGATGATGCTGGGACCTGACGACGTCCTGGCAACCTAATAGATATGGATAATCAATTAAATTGATTTTATAAATCCCTTTTTATATCAGCAGTTTCCAGATACCCGGCCAAAACCCTAAAGAGCAAGCAATACAGATGCAGAAGCCCAGTGGCTAGGGAAATGTCACGTAGGTCGTAATGTGAAAGAGAGGAGGACCAAGGCGCAGCGTGAAGTGAATGCATTCTTCTCTATTTATTTAACGAAAACGAAGAACACTCAAACAGACTTACAAAACAACAAACGAACGTGACGCTATAATATAAACAAGTGCAGACACAGGCAACTTACACATAGACAATAACCCACAACCCACAATACAAAACAGGCTACCTAAATATGGTTCCCAATCAGAGACAACGCAAAACACCTGTCTCTGATTGAGAACCATATCAGGCCAAACACATAGAAATAGACAAACCAGACATACAACATAGAATGCCCACTCAGATCACACCCTGACCAAACAAAACATAAAACATACAAAGCAAACTATGGTCAGGGCGTGACAGGAAACTCCCTAAAATATTATAGAACGGTCCGGACACTGTTTTTGCGATTTCACTTATTTTTTTAACTTACCCCAACCAGCAATTCACTTCCTCATCCTCATTGTGCATTATATACAATTTAATGTGTACACCATCTGGTGACCTGCATCACTATACTGAGAGCGTTTGACATATTTGGTTATTTCTGGAGCATTTGTTCATGTTTTTTCAGAGCACCCATACTGCACAGCGAGAATGAGGAAGTGAATCACTGGTTGGGGTAAGTTTCTCAAAAACAAATGAAATCACACCCTTTTACGCTGCTATTCTCTGTTTATCATCTATGCATAGTCACTTTACCTCTACCTACATGTATTGTACCTATTACCTCAATTACCTCGACCGGTGCCCCCGCACATTACCGCTACCCCCTGTATATAGCCTCGCTATTGTTATTTTACTGCTGCTCTTCAATTATTTGTTAATTTTATTTCAAATTTTTTTACTTATCTATTTTTTACTTAACACTTGTTTTTCTTAAAACTGTATTGTTGGTTACAGGATTGTAAGTAAGCATTTCCCTGTAAGGTCTAAACCTGTTGTATTCGGCGCTTGTGAGAAATACAATTTGACATCAGAGGGCAGCATCAGACCAACTTCCTGGAATGGCCTACGCCTTAAAGTTGGCAGTTGTGTCTAAATAAAAACACTGTTTTTAACCCTTAAGTGTTCTTACTGTATTTATAAGGTTCTAAAATAGTTGGAGTACATCTTTAAATATATTCAACCATTATCTTGTAAGATGGATGTCACGCCCCCCCAGGCGTCAAACCTGCGATGGATCGAAATCTCTATATGTTATATGTATACAGTACCAGTCAAAAGTTTGGACACACCTACTCATTCAGGGGTTTTTCTTTATTTTTACTATTTTCTACATTGTAGAATAATAGTGAAGAAATCAAAACTATGAAATAACACATACGGAATCATGTATTAGCCAAAAAAGTGTTAAACAATTCAAAATATATTTTATATTTGAGATTCTTCAAAGTAGCCACTCTTTGCCTTGATGACAGCTTTGCCCACTCTTGAATGAATCTACATATCTGCCAAATGTGGTGTTTTTATCACAAACTGAATGATTATTATGCTTCACTATAGTTTATAGTTACGTAAAAGTGTTACATTAAAATGTTAGCTTAAAGTGTTACGATAAAGGGTTACGTTAAATTGTTATGTTAAAATGTTACATTAAAGTGTTACATTAAAGCATTACATTAAAGCATTACATTAAAGCGTTACATTAAATTGTTACGTTAAAATGTTACATTAAAGTGTTACATATGGCTAAGTGTTAAAGTATTAAAAAGTGTTGACAGGTAAAGGTGAAAAAATTTAAAAGGATAAATGCAACAATCAGATATGTATCCATATATCACCCCCTAGGTACTCCCCACCCCCTAGGTACTCCCCACCCCCAGGGTACTCCCCACCCCCTAGGTACTCCCCACCCCCAGGGTACTCCCCACCCCCAGGGTACTCCCCACCCCCTAGGTACTCCCCACCCCCAGGGTACTCCCCACCCCCTAGGTACTCCCCACCCCCAGGGTACTCCCCACCCCCTAGGTACTCCCCACCCCCAGGGTACTCCCCACCCCCTAGGTACTCCCCACCCCCTAGGTACTCCCCACCCCAGGGTACTCCCCACCCCCTAGGTACTCCCCACCCCCAGGGTACTCCCCACCCCCTAGGTACTCCCCACCCCAGGGTACTCCCCACCCCCTAGGTAATCCCCACCCCCTAGGTAATCCCCACCCCTAGGTAATCCCCGCCCCCTAGGTAATCCCCACCCCCTAGGTAATCCCCACCCCCTAGGTACTCCCCACCCCCTAGGTACTCCCCACCCCCTAGGTAATCCCCACCCCCTAGGTAATCCCCACCCCCTAGGTACTCCCCACCCCCTAAGTACTCCCCACCCCCAGGGTACTCCCCACCCCCTAGGTACTCCCCACCCCCTAGGTACTCCCCACCCCCTAGGTACTCCCCACCCCCAGGGTACTCCCCACCCCCTAGGTAATCCCCACCCCCTAGGTAATCCCCACCCCCTAGGTAATCCCCGCCCCCAGGTAATCCCCACCCCCTAGGTAATCCCCACCCCCTAGGTAATCCCCACCCCCTAGGTAATCCCTGCCCCCTAGGTAATCCCCACCCCCTAAGTACTCCCCACCCCCAGGGTACTCCCCACTCCCTAGGTACTCCCCACCCCCTAGGTACTCCCCACCCCCAGGGTACTCCCCACCCCCTAGGTAATCCCCACCCCCTAGGTAATCCCCACCCCCTAGGTAATCCCCGCCCCCAGGTAATCCCCACCCCCTAGGTAATCCCCACCCCCTAGGTAATCCCCACCCCCTAGGTAATCCCTGCCCCCTAGGTAATCCCCACCCCCTAGGTAATCCCCACCCCCAGGGCCACCAAGTCAACAGTGTTAAATTAAAATAAATGAGTTAACTAAGAAGAAGTTGTATCCTTACCTCTCCAGAGAGAACGTAGACCCCTGCCCCCAGGGTACTCCCCACTCCTAGGGCCACCAGGTCCAGGGTGGTGAGACAGCGGTTGAAAGTGGACTCCTCTCCCTCGGGCTCCAGAGGTTTTCTCCTGGACAAGCTCCGTACAAAGGAGCTCAATGATTGGCAGGTCATCCTTCTATTGGGGTCAGGGGTTGGGGGAGGGAGAGAGGGGGGGATGTAATGAGAGAAGGTAGAGAGAGAAAAGGGGATCAGTGGGGGGGGGGGGGGGGGGGGGGGGGGGTCAGTGGGGGGGGTCACCCCTAACACCGAATCCTTCCTGACTACATGATGTTCAAGAACATTACTTTCTAATAAGTTCAAAAGTTACATTGAAGAAAATACCTTTAAAACTGTCTGTCTTTACCACAGTTTGAAAGATCAGCAGTATAATATCAGAAACATTATCAATAACCTTGATCAGTTTCCATGTATTTCATGAAGTCTTCTATATGCAAACCGTGCTATTTGTAAATCCACGGTAAAATCCATAAGCTACTTTATGGATTGTCCCTATCAGTAACATTCTTACACAAGGCTCGCTAACTCCAAAAGTTCAGCACCACTGAGTGACAAGTTTGCATTCTTCTTTTAAAATGGCCCAAAATCACTATCATTAATCTACCAAATATGAAATACATAAAGATTTGTTTGTCTGCTTATCTGTTAGTGAGTGATTCCCTGCTACAGAGCTGTGCTGTGTATAGGAGAGACAATTGATCGTGTTGATTATTCCTTCCTTCAATCACTTCATTATTTTATGCCTCCTCCTTTATCACCTGCCTGACAGAAGATTTCTGTTGCTTGTCGTTTTTCTCCTGATGCCCACTGGCTCTATAACTACGCCCTAACCTGCTACATGACTCATGACTCTAGCCAAAACTTAACTTGACAACTTTTATCCATGGGATAAAACTAAATGAGTCAAGTATTTAAGGAAATATTTACGGTATGTCATGTAAATACATGTTAATTAAACAGATATGTCATATAAAAACATGTATTAGGAATGTAATATCTAATAACAGGTGTGTGAATCAATAGAATGTGTACTCACCTCACGATAGAAGTTCCATGTTGTTATGTGTTCTGAGACGGAACATTAAGAATCAGAGACATTCCATTCAGCTCTCTCTCTCTCTCTCTCTCTCTCTCTCTCTCTCTCTCTCTCTCTCTCTCTCTCTCTCTCTCTCTCTCTCTCTCTCTCTCTCTCTCTCTCTCTCTCTCTCTCTCTCTCTCTCTCTCTCTCTCTCTCTCTCTCTCTCTCTCTCTCTCTCTCCACTGGGTGTTCGGCAGGGCCACTGCTCCCTCCTTCCTTACATTGGAGAGGACAAAAACAGAGGGGGAAGAATAAACCAGAGAATGATCCGCGAGCTAAATACCACTATCTCGGTGGAGAATATATACAGTGGGGTATGAAATGATTGACACACTGTTTAAAGATGAGCAAAAATGAATGTATAAAATATGTAAATAATTCAAATACTGAGCTATATTGTATGCTCCAAACATTTTGGAAATGATTTTATACTAATACAATTGGTCAGAGAAAGAGATTTTGTTTAACTATAAATATTTGTTTTTCTCAAAAAGGTAGGGGTCAACATTTTTTTTCAATTTCTCACTTTGCGAGAATAACGCCACCGATTTTGAACCCTTTTTGAGAAACAAAAATATGACTTGTTAAACAAAATCTATTTCTCTGAGCAATTTGTATTCGTATATAATAATACAAATTCCAAAAATGTTTTAGCATACGATGTACATGTAACTGCCAAAATAAAGGAAACACCAACATAAAGTGTTTTAATAAGGTGTTGGGGGCACCACGAGCCAGAACAGCTTCAATGCACCTTGGCATAGATTCTACAAGTGTCTGGAACTCGATTTCTTCCATGAGAAATTCCATCATTTGGTGTTTTGTTGATGGTGGATAACTGTCTCAGGAACCACAACAGAATCTCCCCTAAGTGTTCAATTGGGTTGAGATCTGGTGACTGAGACGGCCATGGCATATGGGTTTACATCGTTTTCATGCTCATCAACCCGTTCAGTGACCTCTCGTGCCCTGTGGATGGGGGCATTGTCATCCTATGGGGGCATAGTCAGAGTAGCCAAAATAATGGCCTGCCCAGTATTGTTATACATGACCCTAAGCATTATGGGATGTTAATTCCTTTATTAAATCAGGAAGGGTGTCAATAATTTCGGACCCCACTGTGACTGTCTGTCCACGCAGTTTCTTTCTCGGGGCACTCTACGACACACCCTGCATTGTTGCCCCGTACCTATCATCTCAGTTAGGTCCCTGCCGACTCTGGAGACAAGGTTATGTTTTTCTCTGCGATGTAGTTCCCAGCCAGCTCTCTGTCAGCAGCTGAGAGGCAGCCCTAACTATCAACCCTGACAGATAAAGTCAAAATAATCACTATTAACTAATAGGTAATGTCATAATTATCCCTATCGGCCTTGTTAGCTAGATTATTAAGATGAGAGAGAGAGAGAGAGAGAGAGAGAGAGCAAGAGTGACGGAGAGAGAGAGAGAGAGAGAGAGAGAGAGAGAGAGAGAGAGAGAGAGAGAGAGAGAGAGAGAGAGAGAGAGAGAGTGGGATGGCAGAGAGAAAGATTAAAGAGAGGGGGGGTCGAGAGAGAGGTTAGAGAATGAAAGGGAGAGATGGACAGAGAGAAAGAGAGACACGGAGAGAGAGAAAGAGAGAGTGAGAGAAAGAAAGAGTGAGAGAGAGAGAGATTGAAAAAGAGAGAAGGGGACAAAGCTGCTGTCATGGTTTATAACCTTGGTTCGGGCTCTTTGTGACTGAGCGGTTGTTTAGATTTATTTCCCCCTGAGTCTCCTCTCGTCTCCCATAAAGGGATTTCAGCCAACCCTAATCCCTCCTGACGTCCACCTCCCTACCCAGGGACGGACTGAGACCAGAAATCAGCCCGGTTATTTCTAACACACCAGACAAATTATTTTCTTTATTGAGGCCTCCATTATTATCTAAATAATGAGAATTCAGCCCATCTGGCATTTTTCCCAACTGCCCTACGGCCAGTCCGTTTCTGTCACTACCCCAGGCCTGCCTCTCCACCCCTGGCCCACCCCTGCCAACCTGCCTCAGTGCACGCCCGTGTACCTTTGACCAGTCTCCTCATGGCTCAGGTCTCCTGCCCCAGGGCCCCATATCTGCACATCTCAAAACACGGATAAGTTCTTCAGAGTACCAGTAATGATATTGGTAATGTTAAACCACAGAGGTGTGCTTCTGTGGAACACACACACACACACACACACACACACACACACACACACACACACACACACACACACACACACACACACATATATATACACACACACACACACACACACACACACACACACACACACACACACACACACATACACATACACACACACACACACACACACACACACACACACACACACACACATATATATACACACATATATACATATATACACACACACACACACACACACACACACACACACACACACACACACACACACACACACACACACACACACACATACACACTGCTGTGGAACAGAACTGTCGTAGTTCGTGAGGAAGGTTTATAAGCAGAGAGAGATAGCGAGGAGACAGAATCACACTGAACCTCAGTAAAGTTCACATGCACACTGAGGTAGTGTCCCAAATGGAACCCTATTCCCAATACAGTGGCACTACTTCTGACCAGCGTCCTATGGGCCCTAGTCAAAAGTAGTGCACTATAAAGGGAATAAGGTCCCATTTGAGACCAGGTTAGAATCAAGTCACTTCCCTGTGTGCTCGGACAGTGGGTTTTAACATGGAGAAACAAGTCAACCTGACAGATTGTACATACACCAATGCATTCAGGCAGGAAAATTGCATATATTTATAAATATGCCAAATTGAAAAGCTACAAAGTTCTCTCTCTCTCTTACCTCTTACTAGTTTACTGTCTATCTCTTTTTCTCCCCAACAAGCACCACTCTATAAATACATACTTTGAATAGAGTCTTTACCTTGTCTCAAGTTCTCCCAGACCAAGACTGCTATTTAATAGTTGTTGTTGTTTATCCCGAGTGGACGGACAAATATAGCCTCTGTCTGTGTTTACTCTTATAAGGGCAAAGTGATTTTTACGGCCATATATACAAGGCTGTGTTGTGTGACCCTCCTACTCACTAGATTTAGCGACAAAGTAGCCTTTCTGACTGGCTGCTGAATCTGGCTCCGTTTGGCCCATAATGTCCTCATTATTACACACAGTCTGAGTCCCAACTGGCACCCTATTCCCTATGTAGTGCACTACTTTTGACCAGAGCCCTATCAAACTACGTAGGGAATAGGGTGCCATTTGGGACATATCCACAGTCAGGACGACAGGGTGAGAACTGTGAACAAATCCCGTGCTGAATGTCAGAAATGCTTTTGTGCTGTACACTCTACTCTTTAGTTTTTTTGGGGGTTGAACCCACATACTGTGGTCACACGGGAACGTAAATGTTATTGATAAAAAAGTGGGGCTTTTGTTTTTGGGGATGTCTTGTGACTTTGAGATGGAGTTGAACAAGTTGAGATACAGAGATGTGAGGGTGGGAACTCATATCTGTCAAGGAATCTGATGACGTATTCTATGTCATGCAGTGCTGAAGCAACAGAGAGCAGTATATCAAATCAAAGTTCATTGGTCACATACACAGATTTGCAGATGTTATCGCAGGTGCAGCGAAATGCTTATGTTTTTTTTTTAGCTCCAACAGTGCAGTTATATCTAGCAATATAATAACCAAAACATTTTTAAAAAGCAAGAAATTAGCAAATATCAGAACGAGCAATGTCAGCTAGTGGTGACTGTTAAACAGTCTGATGACCTGGAGATAGAATCTGTTTCTCAGTCTCTCGGTCCCAGCTTTGATGCACCTGCACTGCCTCCGCCTTCTAGATGATAGTGGAGTGAACAGCACGTGGCTCAGGTGGCTGAGGTCATTGGTGATCTTCTTGGCCTTCCTGTGACACCGGGTGCTTGTGGGCGGTGCAGTTGCCGTACCAGGCGGTGATACAGCCCGACAGAATGCTCCCAATGGTGTATCTGTAGAAGTTTGTGAGGGTCTTAGGTGCCAACCCGAATTTCCTCCACTGCGGCCTCCGTCGATGTGGATGGAGGCGTGCTCTCTCTGCTGTCTACTGTAGTCCACTATCTGTTCATTTGTTTTGTTAACTTTGAGATAGAGGTTATTTTCCTGGCACCACTCCACCAGCGACTTCACCTCCGCCCTGTAGGCTGTCTCGTCGTAGTTGTTAATCAGGACCACCGCTGTTGTGTCGTAAGCAAACTTGATTAATAGAGTTGGAGATGTGGGTAAGCCACGCAGTCATGAATGTGCAGTGCAACGGGCGATTACGTCGTCAGTGGATCTGTTGGGGCGGTATGCAAATTGCAGTGGGTCTATGGTGTCAGGTAAGGTGGAGGTGATATGATCCCTAGCTAGCCTCTCAGTGCACTTCATGATGACAGAAGTGATTGCTACAGGAGATAGTCATTTATATTACATTTGTTGTTATTAAAGTTGTATTTACTTTTTCCTTATATCCACAGAACAAACAAACAAAAAAAAATGTAATAAAACATTGCACAGCATTAAAACATTGAGCCTGACATCCAAGCATATCCTCCAACATATCACACAGTCAAATATTATCTCACAAGCTTCAATACAGAACTAAATGGGTTCACAAACTACAGTACAGAACTAAATGGGTTCACAAGCTACAATACAGAACTAAATGGGTTCACAAGCTACAATACAGAACTAAATGGGTTCACAAGCTACAATACAGAACTAAATGGGTTCACAAGCTACAGTACAGAACTAAATGGGTTCACAAGCTACAATACAGAACTAAATGGGTTCACAAGCTTCAATATAGGAATAATTGGGTTCACAAGCTACAGTACAGAACTAAATGGGTTCACAAGATATAATACAGAACTAAATGGGTTCACAAGCTTCAATATAGGACTAAATGGGTTCACAAGCTACAATACAGAACTAAATGGGTTCACAAGCTACAATATAGGAATAATTGGGTTCACAAGCTACAGTACAGAACTAAATGGGTTCACAAGCTACAATACAGAACTAAATGGGTTCACAAGCTTCAATATAGGAATAATTGGGTTCACAAGCTACAGTACAGAACTAAATGGGTTCACAAGCTTCAATATAGGACTAAATGGGTTCACAAGCTTCAATATAGGACTAAATGGGTTCACAAACTACAGTACAGAACTAAATGGGTTCACAAACTACAGTACAGAACTAAATAGGTTCACAAGCTACAATACAGAACTAAATGGGTTCACAAGCTACAATACAGAACTAAATGGGTTCACAAGCTTCAATATAGGACTAAATGGGTTCACAAGCTTCAATACAGAACTAAATGGGTTCACAAGCTACAATACAGAACTAAATGGGTTCACAAGCTTCAATATAGGAATAATTGGGTTCACAAGGTACAATATAGAACTAAATGGGTTCACGAGCTTCAATACAGAACTAAATGGGTTCACGAGCTACAGTACAGAACTAAATGGGTTCACAAGCTACAATACAGAACTAAATGGGTTCACAAGATATAATACAGAACTAAATGGGTTCACAAACTACAGTACAGAACTAAATGGGTTCACAAACTACAGTACAGAACTAAATGGGTTCACAAGCTTCAATACAGAACTAAATGGGTTCACAAGCTACAATACAGAACTAAATGGGTTCACAAGCAGAAGTAATAACCTCCCAGTCTTAGAAACATGACAAATACACGCCCAGCTTCTAGAATTGTCGTTTCTACCAGTGATCCTAGCAAGAATTTGCTCATAAGATGCCACCGCCAAAATTTATTCTACACTGTTTCTGTCAGGTTTTGGCCATGACTGTTCGGGTTTTGGTCACTAGATGTCCCCATTGCACCTTTTTTGTACCTTTTGTTTTTCTTGCTCTAATTATTGTTTGCACCTGTAGGTCATTCCCTTGTTAGTATTTAAACCCTGTGTGTTCCTCAGTTCCTTGCTCAGTGTTTGTAAGTTAGCACCCAGCCCCAGCCCAAGCCTTGTTTTATATAGATATTTCTCTTGTTGGATTTTCCAGAGGTTCTCTGGTTTAGTTCTTGTGTATTATTTGAGTAGTCTTTTGAGGTTTGTTTTTCCCTGCTGTTTTTTACCACTTTGTGGAGTTTCTTTTGTATTTTGGAGGATTTCCACTTTGTGCCTCTTGGCTTTATTTTTGGACATTGTGGATTTAGTTTCTTTGCCTGAAGATTTTGTTCTTTAATTAAACCACCATCTCTAGTACTGCTGTGTCTGCCTCATCTTCTGGGTTCTGACGATTATTAGTGACTGTTTCTCGCACCGGGTCGTGACAGAAACACTGAGCCATCACACGAAGCATCGGGGAGTACTGGCGTTCTGGTTGGTATAGTGGCATCGGCTCTGGGTCACCACCGATGGAACCGGGGGTGCCTAGCCTGCTCGTCGGGCTTCCACGCCCTAGCAGGCTCGAGAGGTTTCCTTGCCCCGGTTGGCTCGGATGGCGCCCATCCCACGTCGGGCCTCAGCTGGATCGTCAGTTCTTGTCTGCCCAGCCGGTCCAGGAGTTTTTTGTTTGTTTGTTTTTTGTTTTGTCGGTGACGTCGGGGGTGGATTCTGCCGCCGATGGAACCGGGGGTGCCTAAGCCAGCCCGTCGAGCTTTCATGCCCTGGCTGGCTCGGTGGCTTCCCATCCCACGTCACACTCCACCGGATCATCGGGTTTCCTCAGCGGGATCGACAGGCGTCTTGACTCAGCCGGATCGTCAGGCTCCCATGCCTCAGCCGGCTCGCCAGGCTCTCACGCTCCTGCCGGTTCGTCGGGCTTCCACGCCTCAACCGGCTTGCCCAGCGCCCATGTCTCGGCCGGTTCGCCCAGGTGGGACGCCGGGTGGCGCCCCTAGAGGGGGGGTACTGTCACGTCTGCTCCCGCTCTTCCCTTCCCCTGGCGCTTGAGGGCGCCAGAATGCCTTGCATCACTCACTCCTGCCATCCATCACGTACACCTGCCTTTCCTCGTCACGCGCATCAGCGTTATTGGACTCACCTGGACTCTCTTATTACGTGTTCATTTTCTCCCCTATATGTGTCAGTTCCCCAGCTCTGTTCCCCGCTTCTGCATTGATTGTTTTTGTTTGCTAACGCTGTTTATGTCTCGTTCCATGTCCGTTATTTATTAAATGTTACTCCCCGTACCTGCTTCGTCTCTCCAGCGTCATCCTTGTGATAGATCGTGACAGTTTCAGTGCAGGAGAGGCCCTTCCAGATTCTAATGATGACTCTAGCTGCTGTAACCATACCAACAGTGATTCTATCCACTGTTTCAGAGTAGAAGTGACCCTTCAGATTCTAAGGATTACTCTAGCTGTTGTAACCATACCAACGGTGACTCTATCCACTGTTTCAGATTAGGAGTCAACCTTCCAGATTCTAAGGAATGGTCTGTTTATAAACGTCCATGTTCCCAGTACCCTTGCCGTGGTTAAATGTGGTGGTTTGCGTTTTCGGTTTTGTGTGAATGCTGCCAGCTATCCACTGTTTCTGGTTTGGATAAGTCCTAAACGTTACAGTAGGAACAACATTCTCTATGCACTTCATGATGAACCCAGTCACAGAGTCAGTGTATACGTCTATACTAACGTTATTCCCAAAGGTGACCCGGAACATTTCCCAGTCCGGGTGATCAGATTAATCTTGAAGCATAGATTCTGATTGGTCAGACCAACTTTGAACAGTCCTTATCACGGGTGTCTCTAGTTTAAGTTTCTGCTTTTAGGTGGGGAGGAGCAGGATGGAGGCATGATCTGATTTGCTGAAGGGAGGGAGGGGGAGGGTACTCGTAGATGTCCCAGAAGGTAGAGTAACAATGGTCAAGCATGTTCTCTTTGCGTGTAACACAAGAGATGTGTTGGTAGAATTTCGGGAGCGTTTTCCTCAGATTTCATTTTTTAAAGTCCCCAGCTACAATAAATACAGCCTCAGGAT
Organism: Salvelinus namaycush; assembly: GCF_016432855.1. Lineage (NCBI taxonomy): Eukaryota > Metazoa > Chordata > Actinopteri > Salmoniformes > Salmonidae > Salvelinus > Salvelinus namaycush. Next base: position 29,198,354 of record NC_052323.1, read on the forward strand.
ATGCAGTTTCCAGTTTGTGCAAAGTCCACTGTAGTTCTTTGAGAGGGGTTGCAGTGTCGGCTTGGGAGTGAATATACACGGCAGTGACAATAACCAAAGAAAATTATCTTGGGATGTAATGTGGTCGGAATTTGATGGTGAGATATCCCAGATTGGGAGAACAAAAGGACTTGAGTTCCTATAAGTTACCACATTCGCACCATGAGTTGTTAATCATTACATACCCTTCCACCTTTGTTTTCCCAGAGAGTATGTTACAGCCCCTTATGTCTCTCTGAAAGGAGATCCTCGCCCTGAGCTCGTGTCTTTTATTGTCCAGGGACTGAACGTTAGCGAGTAACATACTCAGAAGCAGTGGATGGTTCGCTCACTGCCTGAGCCTGGCTAAAACCCTTCCTCTCCTCCCACTCCTCCAGCATCAACATTTTGATGTGGCACCCGAGATGAATGGGTCTGCCTCGTGAAGTCCAAACAAAGGATCCAGGTCAGGGAAGTCGAATTCCTGGTTGGATTTCTGGTGAGTGACCGCCGATCTAATGTCCAAAATGTATTTTAAGGCTGTAGGAAATAATACTAGAAACGTTTTGAGCAAATAATGTAAGAAATAACACACAAAAAAAAGTACAAACACTGCAAAGTTTGCTAGGAGTTAGGAACAGGGTAACAGTGTCTGTCGGCTCCATCTTGCATATATAACATCTCAGTTATCACATTGCTGTGTAATCTGGCTAACTATATGAGGATAAAATAGCCTTGAGTGTCTGCAGTAGACAGCTACTTTTTGTTCTATAACCATGACAGTAATCCAGGGCATAGTTTCACATTCTGCTCAGGGAAAAGCAGAGAAAAACATACTTATCTTTCCCTGGGATGTGATTGAAAGGTATCAAAGATACTGCACTTACTTGCACATGATCATCTGATGATTTATCACTCCAGTGTTAATCTGCTAAATTGTAATTATTCGCTCCTATGGCCTATGTATTGCCTACCTCCTCATGCCTTTTGCACACAATGTATATAGACTCATTTTTTCCCCTACTGTGTTATTGACTTGTTTATTGTTTACTCCATGTGTGTTGTTGTCTGTTCACACTGCTATGCTTTATCTTGGCCAGGTCGCAGTTGTAAATGAGAACTTGTTCTCAACTAGCCTACCTGGTTAAATAAAGGTGAAATTTAAAAAATTTAAAAAATAGAAAATATAGTGGCAGATGAACTAATCCTATAAGAAGTCTCAAAATGCCATCCTACTTTTGGGCTGGGAACATTTTAATCTCCAAAATCTGTCTTCCCTGTTTGTGCTGGAAGGTGCATGAGCAGGAAAGCCAGGTGACTTCTGGGAAGCTAACAGGGGAGAAGTAGTGGCCAGTATTGCTGGCAGTGATGTAAACACAGTCATGATCCAGCTATGAGGGGTGTCAATATCTCTGTTTCTCTCTCTCTCTTTCTGATTCCCACTGTCCCACACACTCGTGGGCAGATTATGCGTGTAGACGAAGAATCTGCCGGGACTGAATGGGATGCATGAGACAACTGCGATCGCAAAATGTTTGGCAAAATCAACCATTCCTCGCATATTTGACCAATCTGCACACTATTTCCGCATAAAACAGTAAAATCATTGCAATATTATCACATAAAACAGTAAAATCATTGCAATATTATCACATAAAACAGTAAAATCATTGCAATATTATCACATAAAACTGACCCATCACCGCAGTAAAAAAAGAGGGCTTGCAATTTCAACCAATCATCGCACATTTACCGCATAATATGGTTCAATCAACCACACGTCAACAAACTTTTTCCCTCGTCAGCGCATTTTCTCAACAAAATTGGACAAAATCATTGCAAGTTGCCATGCAAAATGTCAGAATTGCGGCAGAAAAATCTAGCATTTTATCCCACAAATATCACAAAACATGTCAGCGAAATCCCGGGTGGACAGGATAACGAGCAGCATTAGTTCCGTTTTTGGGGTTTTCATCACTGGATATTTGGATGTGTGAGGATTGGGCAAAGACTGTGTTTAGGGTGGCTTCATGTGCTCGTGGGAAATGGGAAACTGGGAAGTGGGAAGTCTGACATGATTGTGTTCACGTGCCTTTTGAAATCGGAACAATTGTTCAACCCCTAAGATTTTAGCTAGCTTGATAAACTAGCTAACATTGCTAATAATAATAGGTAGCTAGCTCGCTTAACATTGACATATGGTCAAACTGGCTACATTCTCCATATTGATAAGGTTGTACTTGTCAAAAATTGATTTGTTGTCATCTTTTGGTTGAAAAGGTAAAATGTCAGTGAAACGTCACAACTCTACAACTCGGGTAACAAGTTTCCCACTTGTGATTCCGATTTGGAGGGTCATTCAAATGAAATTTCCCACTGGGAACTAGAAGTTTCCGATAACTCCGATAGCAGGTGAACGAAGCAGTAAACTGCATCACCCTCGTGCACACGGATCAAAAGGGAGGGGGGGGGGGCTTTTCTGAGAGTTTCCTTTTGCAAGGTTGAGGCTTTTTGCCGGAACTCTTAACTTCTAACACAGTGTGAACACAGAGGTTAATCATGCAGCTGACCAAATTACACAAGATTTTACTTCTGGGTTAACAGTAATTACTCACACTCTGATCTCTCTCTCTCTCTCTCTCTCTCTCTCTCTCTCTCTCTCTCTCTCTCTCTCTCTCTCTCTCTCTCTCTCTCTCTCTCTCTCTCTCTCTCTCTCTCTCTCTCTCTCTCTCTCTCTCTCTCTCTCTCACTCTCTCTCTCCCCCTGTCTCTTTCCTTCCCCTCTATTGCTCTCCCGTCTCTCTCTTTCTCTCTCACACTCTCCCCCTTTCCCTTTCTCTCTGCCTCTCTCTCTCTCTCTCTCTCTCTCTCTCTCTCTCTCTCTCTCTTCCTCTCACTCACTCACTCTCTCTCTCCCCCTGTCTCTTTCCTTCCCCTCTATTGCTCTCCCGTCTCTCTCTTTCTCTCTCACACTCTCCCCCTTTCCCTTTCTCTCTGCCTCTCTCTCGCTTTTCTCTCTCTCTCCCCCCTCTCCTATTCCCCCAAGTTCTGATCTCTCTGCCCCTCCCCCCTCTCTGTCACTATCGCTCTCTCTCTCCTCCTTTCCCCCCTCTCTCTCTCCCCTCTCTCCCTCTCCCTCTCTTCCCCTCTTCCCCTCTTGCTCTCTCTCTCCCTCTCTCTCTCCCGCTCTTTCCCTCTTGCTCTCTCCCTCGTTCTCTTTCTTCCTCCCCTCCCTCTCTCTCTCTCTCCCCCTCTCCAGTCTTGCCTCACATTACCCTCTGACCGGAATGGCTCCCTCCACAGCCAGCAGAGACAGAAATAGCACAGTCACAATCTCTCACACAGAATGCTCAGCTCTGGCAAAGTCACAAACCGGTAGGCCTCACAGCTCACACACACCAATCATACCTCTCTCTCTCTCACTAAGGTTCAAACTATTATAACAGTGGAATAGTAGATCTGAATATGGTTGTACAGAAGGCCCTGCATGTTGTTTAAATCTGGCTCCTCTCATAACCTAACATGATTGCAACATCCACTCAGGTGGAGGTGGCTCCTCTGCATGCAACCTGGACTCAGAGGTAGACGTAACATAATATGCATCATTTAAATCAGGTTCATTTTAGTTTTGAATTAAAGTTGAAAATACATATTTTACGGACGTTGAAATCAGATTTCATTTTCGGGTTCTGAATGAAAGTTGAAAAAACATAATTTACAAATGTTGAAAATACTTGTTTTTTTGGTCATGTATTCTATGGATATTTCAACTGAACATAAAGTACGTTCTCAATGAATAATAATGTTTTATAGCCATCCCTAGCACATTAGAGGCTGCTGCCTATTAACATAGACTTGAAATCACTGGCCACTTTAATAAATGGAACACTAGTCACTTTAATAATGTTTACATATCTTGCATTACTCATCTCATATGTCTACACTGTATTCTATTCTATTCTACTGTATCTTAGTCTATGCCACTCTGACATTGCTCGTCCACATACACCACCAGTCAAAGTTTTAGAACACCTACTCATTCAAGGGTTTTTCTTTAAATTGACTATTTTCTAAATTGTAGAATAATAGTGAAGACATCAAAACTATGAAATAACACATATGGAATCATAAAGTAATCAAAAAAGTGTTAAACAAATCAAAATATATTTTATATTTGAGTTTCTTCAAATAGCCTCCCTTTGTCTTGACAGCTTTGCACACTCTTGGCATTCTCTCAACCAGAGATTGTCCCCTAGTTCCCTATTTTAGCAAGGTGGAGATTAAGTACCAACAAATGTCCTTTTAAGTTCTTAGTACTGAACAAAACAAACAAATTCTTTGTACTGGAGGCAAAGTGCTGGTAAAGGATGTGTGGGGTTGGGGCTCCCGAGTGGCGCACTTCATCTTAGTGCAAGAGGCGCCACTACAGTCCCTGGTTCAAATCCAGGCTGTATCACATTCGACCACAATTGGGAGAGTCCCATAGGGCAGCGCAGCGTCGTGCGGGTTTGGCTGGGTGAGGCCATCATCGTAAATAACTGACTTGCCTAGTTAAATACAGGTAAAGGATGTCGCACCTATCCTGAGATGTTATATTACCCAGAGGCTCACTCCACCCAGTGGGCTTCCACTCTATTCACTTTGTGGGTGGTGTGAGCCGCTCCCCTTATCAATACGTTTTTAATAAAGTAAATATCCTCATAGGTGATTGACATTGTCTCTCCTCATTATGGGTAATTTTAAATCTCCACTACACCCGACCGGACAATAGTGTGCAACTGCAGCCCGCAATTCAGGGTGTTCGAGCATCCCATTGGTCCCTGGATGAATGCCCCCCCCACCCACCCGAGCACGACATGACACGTTTGAATGTGGGTCAAAAGGGAAATAAAATTATTATCTGAGTTTTCTCAGGCCCCCGCTTCCCAGAGTCCTCCTTGCTAGCTAGCGGGAGTGACACCGGTAGACAGTGTCCTTCGCTCCTACCTGCCGAACACCTGCGTTAACAGAACTGCTGGAAAACAGTGCCCGGCAGGCGGGGGCGAAGGACACTGTCTACCGGTCACCCCCGCCTACTGCTAGCACAGCAGGCACTGTGTGTTAGCTAACTAGTTAGCTTGCTAGTTACGCCGTGTGCTAGCTTGCTAGCTGTGTTCCCGGAGAAAACCGTGCCCAACAGGCGGGGACGAAGGACACTGTCTACCAGTCGCCTGCTAGTTAGCTAGCTAGTACACAGTGTCGATTCCGCCTGCTGTGTACCGGACCAGCTGGCAGTGTCCGGTAGACAGTGTCCTTCGCTCCTGCCTGCCGAACACCTGACCTCGTAGTCATTAACAGAACTGCAGGGAAACAGTGGCCGACAGGCTGGGACGAAGGACACTGTCTACCGGTGTACGGCTTGCTAGCTACCATTGTCACCTCCGCCCCTTCTTCTGTGAGGTTTATCGGCGGCTGGCATCCAACGTTATTGTGCATTAAAGCCACCTACTGTACTGGACCGGCCCCACCTCCCTCCTGTCCTAGATTAAAAATGGACCAATAGAAGAGGGTTTCCAGCAGATGCCAGAATTCCCACATGCAGGAACACCCTGAATTGCTGGCTGCAATTGCATCCCTCTTTGACCTGACAGGACCAAAAATAAGTCCTAAAAGAAGGTCCATGCTTAGTGGGTATATGGAGCGTCCAGAAAGACCAAACAGCACAAGTAAATTAGTTGTTTACATCTTTGTTCATTTACCGTAAAACCATTTTTATTCAGTGTGGAAGGGCTCGCTGTTTGAAAGGGAAACTCTTTTTGACGCACTGCCGGTGAGCGCCGCAGTTATTACGTCAGCTCGAGGACACGGAATAAGACAGCTGGCTGTTTCAACACCGGGCAAAACGCAGGAGAGAGGAGGTCAGCACTGCGGCGCGGGTTGATTTGGATCAAATTAGTTCTGTAAAAGAGGTGAGTTAGCATTTTGCATTGTAACGAGTTTCCTTATAGTGTCAAATGCTCAACCAATATAGGCTAAGATAATGTTGTCGCAAGTCACGTAAAGACAATAACGGAGCTATAACGGTTTGTTTAGGCTATTATTAGCCTAGCCCAAGCGTATAATAGCAAGTTTGTGATATGAGACTAATAAACAGACAGTCCCATTTTACAAACCAAGAAGTGTAAAGAACAACATACAGAAAAGAGTGGAGAAATGTTGTCAATGTAAAGCAATGGATTGAACATAGACATGAGTCATGTTTATCATTGATGTCCATTGTGTAAATAGTCAAATTCTAAGTTACGATTTATGAATATAAAGTTGTATAATTTGTTTGGGGTGGGAGACTGGGAGATGGGGTGTGGTCGTGGACATTCTGTGGCTATAGGGATTGTGGATCAGACTATTTTAGGAGACTGAACACTGCTGTGGGCTTATCTTAAACAAACTAAGATACTTTTCTTAGATTGTTTATCTCATATCCTCACTAATGGAGAAACTCTCAGAAATCATACAATTGACTGCACAACTGCGTGCTATGCCAGAGGGCAGCTTGTCCTCATTGAGTGCTTCTCTTGCAGTATATATTCTTTATGAGAATCTGAATGACTCTCATTTGGAAGTCCAACAGCATTCCTTTTACTTAATACACAATTTCTTAAGCTACACTGTTTTTCCATCTACTGTACAATCCATCATCATAGACCATGTGTGCTTTGGTTCAACGTTGAGATGCTACAAAACAGTTCAACAAGAGCGTCAGAACAAGTTTAACCTAACCTTTGTAAAAGTAGATGTTTCATTATTAGATGTTCTATGTCCCTTTCTCCACCTCACCAGATGCTAAAGCTAACTACCACTCTGAAAGGGATCACTGTAGCCTTACTGAACTGCAGGAGAGGAAGTAGCCAACATTTTTCCTGTGGAAAACGTGGCTATGCTTTAACCACTAGGCCATAAGCCAACCACCCTACATTTACCGGGGAACGCGTCAGCATGTGGGTGGTCCCCTTCGTCTCTTCTCCCTGCATAATCCTATAGCAAGCCTACTAGTGACTTATATTATGAAACAGTATTTTGATCTTCCAATGCAGTCTTCTCTAGTGCTGGTTCTGTGGGTGTTGTTGTGCTGAAAGAGCAGAACCCTGACCGCCACCAATCAATGACATATCAAGTATATTTTCATTAGCCTATGGTCCAATAGCATCTCTTTGTTCATCCGGCCATACACGTTGATCACAATCATATCATGTAAACGTTGACAGTTAGGATCGATAAGATGGCACAGCCAGAAGAGGACTGGCCACCCCTTTGGTTTCTGTAAAAAGCACTTTGTGACAACTGTGAGTTGTAAAAAGGGCTCTATAAATACATTTGATTGATTGATATTGATACCATCTTAAACAGCATGTCACAATGTTTCTCTGTTCTCATTTCTGCTTCGTACATATCTTGTCTTGCAGGTTGATTGTTTCCTGCATATCCTTAAAAGACCAAATATGGGAATGGTAAGTCAAAATGGTAATCCTGTGTCTGCCATTCTCTCAGTGCTATGTGTAGCTACAGTAAAGCTATAAGGATAAACATATCCTATTCCATAATGACTGTATGATAATGAGGTAAGGACAGAGGAGGGGTCAGATGAGCAGTCGTCGGCCTTGGGGCGTCTGTTTATTGTAATGGCAGCAGGCTAGTATAAGGTGTCTCTTCCCTCTGGCAACCTGGACATGCCATTGACAGACACACAGAGAGAGCTCCGGAAGGCATACGGCAGGCCCGCTTCTCTATCTAATACCTAGTCTCGGACCCCCAGGTTCCGCTCACGTAAGCTCTGAAAGTCCAGTCAACAAGAGGAGATTTGCAAGGATGGCCCTGCTAGACTATCTAATATCAAAACCATGTCCAAGGATGGCCCTGCTAGACTATTTAATATCAAAACCATGTCAAAGGATGGCCCTGCTAGACTATTTAATATCAAAACCATGTCCAAGGATGGCCCTGCTAAACTATTTAATATCAAAACCATGTCCAAGGATGGCCCTGCTAGAGTATTTAATATCAAAACCATGTCCAAGGATGGCCCTGCTAGACTATTTAATATCAAAACCATGTCCAAGGATGGCCCTGCTAGACTATTTAATATCAAAACCATGTCCAAGGATGGCCCTGCTAGACTATTTAATATCAAAACCATGTCCAAGGATGGCCCTGCTAGAGTATCTAGTATCAAAACCATGTCCAAGGATGGCCCTGCTAGACCATCTAGTATCAAAACCATGTCCAAGGATGGCTCTGCTAGACTATCTAGTAGCAAAACCATGTCCAAGGATGGCCCTGCTAGACTATTTAATATCAAAACCATGTCCAAGGATGGCCCTGCTAGACTATCTAGTAGCAAAACCATGTCCAAGGATGGCCCTGCTAGACCATCTAGTAGCAAAACCATGTCCAAGGATGGCCCTGCTAGACTATTTAATATCAAAACCATGTCCAAGGATGGCCCTGCTAGACCATCTAGTATCAAAACCATGTCCAAGGATGGCCCTGCTAGACTATCTAGTATCAAAACCATGTCCAAGGATGGCTCTGCTAGACTATCTAGTAGCAAAACCATGTCCAAGGATGGCCCTGCTAGACTATTTAATATCAAAACCATGTCCAAGGATGGCCCTGCTAGACTATTTAATATCAAAACCATGTCCAAGGATGGCCCTGCTAGACCATCTAGTATCAAAACCATGTCCAAGGATGGCCCTGCTAGACTATTTAGTATCAAAACCATGTCCAAGGATGGCCCTGCTAGACTATCTAGTATCATAACCATGTCCAATGATGGCCCTGCTAGACCATCTAGTAGCAAAACCATGTCCAAGGATGGCCCTGCTAGACCATCTAGTAGCAAAACCATGTCCAAGGATGGCCCTGCTAGACTATCTAGTATCAAAATCATGTCCAAGGATGGCCCTGCTAGACCATCTAGTATCAAAACCATGTCTAAGGATGGCCCTGCTAGACTATCTAATATCAAAACCATGTCCAAGGATGGCCCTGCTAGACTATCTAATATCAAAACCATGTCCAAGGATGGCCCTGCTAGACTATCTAGTATCAAAACCATGTCCAAGGATGGCCCTGCTAGACTATCTAGTATCAAAACCATGTCCAAGGATGGCCCTGCTAGACTATCTAGTATCAAAACCATGTCCAAGGATGGCCCTGCTAGACTATCTAGTATCAAAACCATGTCCAAGGATGGCCCTGCTAGACCATCTAGTATCAAAACCATGTCCAAGGATGGCCCTGCTAGACCATCTAGTATCAAAACCATGTCCAAGGATGGCCCTGCTAGACCATCTAGTAGCAAAACCATGTCCAAGGATGGCCCTGCTAGACTATCTAGTATCAAAACCATGTCCAAGGATGGCCCTGCTAGACTATCTAGTATCAAAACCATGTCCAAGGATGGCCCTGCTAGACCATCTAGTAGCAAAACCATGTCCAAGGATGGCTCTGCTAGACCATCTAGTAGCAAAACCATTTCCAAGGATGGCCCTGCTAGACCATCTAGTAGCAAAACCATGTCCAAGGATGGCCCTGCTAGACTATCTAGTATCAAAACCATGTCTAAGGATGGCCCTGCTAGACCATCTCGTATCAAAACCATGTCCAAGGATGGCCCTGCTAGACCATCTAGTATCAAAACCATGTCCAAGGATGGCCCTGCTAGACCATCTAGTATCAAAACCATGTCCAAGGATGGCCCTGCTAGACTATCTAGTATCAAAACCATGTCCAAGGATGGCTCTGCTAGACCATCTAGTATCAAAACCATGTCCAAGGATGGCCCTGCTAGACCATCTAGTAGCAAAACCATGTCCAAGGATGGCTCTGCTAGACCATCTAGTAGCAAAACCATGTCCAAGGATGGCCCTGCTAGACCATCTAGTAGCAAAACCATGTCCAAGGATGGCCCTGCTAGACTATCTAGTATCAAAACCATGTCTAAGGATGGCCCTGCTAGACCATCTAGTATCAAAACCATGTCCAAGGATGGCCCTGCTAGACCATCTAGTATCAAAACCATGTCCAAGGATGGCCCTGCTAGACCATGTCCTTTGCGGTTCGGCTGGATCTGTTGGTTGGAGCATGTTATTAGCTACACCAGAGTAGCAAAACAAACGACAAGTTAGCCATAGCACAGACAGACTGGTGCCAAGGATAGTGCAGTGTCTGGATAGAAGTTGCGAGCAGCCAAGCACTGCTGTAGTTTAGTTTCAGCATCAAAACAAATAGCTCTAGTAATTCACTTGTATCATCTGAACATACTGTGATTATTATCTATGTTCTACTACGCTTATTTGCTGCTTGAACAGTCTGTTTGCTGAAAGGACCGTTGCTATAGGCCCGTTGGTTTGGTCCTGTTGCTATGTGGGTGATACCTCCCAGCTGTCCTGGGGAGTGATGGTCTCTATGGTAGAGCTGTAGTAGGGGCACATCTGAGCATGGGCAGTGGCCTCCTTGGCTGTCTGGCTGGCTGGATTTCAGGGTAGGAGACATTGGCTGTGTGCCTCAATGCAGCAGAAAGAATCTCCACAGAAACAGCAGCTGAATGGATATGTTTCTCAGATACAGGATAAGAAATACATATCAGAAATAGGCTGGGGATTCTTCAAGACAGATCTATAGTCTCTGAGCTGTTTATTTGGTTCTTGTTTATCACGTGATCTTCAACGTGTATTTTCACGTCATATGAACACGGGTATTTTCCGCACTGCATATTTGATTGAATTGCAGTCCTGGCGGCTGTATTGTGTTTCATTGTTACTGTATTGATTTGAAGTCAGCTTCTCTGAAGCCGTGTCAGACCCCTGCAGAGTGAGCAGGTCTCTGTGTGTGTAACCTGACTCCCCGTTCCTCCCTGCACACACACTGCTGTTCTGGAGGGGGCAGCTGTAGGCAGGGGGGCAGACTGGTGTCAGCTGTCTGTCTGCCTGTTAGCCCTCTGCTCATGGCAGGCTTGGCCACAGAGACTGCAGCCACAGTCCTTTCTGCTCCCTGTACACCCACACAGTCCCTTCCTGCTCCCTGTACACCCACACAGCCCCTTCCTGCTCCCTGTACACCCACACAGCCCCTTCCTGCCCCCTGTACACCCACACAGCCCCTTCCTGCTCCCTGTACACCCACACAGCCCCTTCCTGCCCCCTGTACACCCACACAGCCCCTTCCTGCCCCCTGTACACCCACACAGCCCCTTCCTGCCCCCTGTACACCCACACAGCCCCTTCCTGCCCCCTGTACACCCACACAGCCCCTTGCTGCCCCCTGTACACCCACACAGCCCCTTCCTGCCCCCTGTACACCCACACAGCCCCTTCCTGCCCCCTGTACACCCACACAGCCCCTTCCTGCTCCCTGTACACCCACACAGTCCCTTCCTGCCCCCTGTACACCCACACAGACCCTTCCTGCTCCCTGTACACCCACATAGTCCCTTCCTGCCCCCTGTACACCCACACAGCCCCTTCCTGCCCCCTGTACACCCACACAGTCCCTTCCTGCTCCCTGTACACCCACACAGCCCCTTCCTGCCCCCTGTACACCCACACAGTCCCTTCCTGCCCCCTGTACACCCACACAGTCCCTTCCTGCCCCCTGTACACCCACACAGCCCCTTCCTGCCCCCTGTACACCCACACAGTCCCTTCCTGCCCCCTGTACACCCACACAGCCCCTTCCTGCCCCCTGTACACCCACACAGCCCCTTCCTGCCCCCTGTACACCCACACAGTCCCTTCCTGCCCCCTGTACACCCACACAGCCCCTTCCTGCCCCCTGTACACCCACACAGTCCCTTCCTGCCCCCTGTACACCCACACAGCCCCTTCCTGCCCCCTGTACACCCACACAGTCCCTTCCTGTTCCCTGTACACCCACACAGCCCCTTCCTGCCCCCTGTACACCCACACAGCCCCTTCCTGCCCCCTGTACACCCACACAGTCCCTTCCTGTTCCCTGTACACCCACACAGCCCCTTCCTGCCCCCTGTACACCCACACAGCCTCTTCCTGCCCCCTGTACACCCACACAGCCCCTTCCTGCCCCCTGTACACCCACACAGCCCCTTCCTGCTCCCTGTACACCCACACAGCCCCTTCCTGCCCCCTGTACACCCACACAGCCCCTTCCTGTACACCCACACAGTCCCTTCCTGCCCCCTGTACACCCACACAGCCCCTTCCTGCCCCCTGTACACCCACACAGTCCCTTCCTGCCCCCTGTACACCCACACAGTCCCTTCCTGCTCCCTGTACACCCACACAGTCCCTTCCTGCTCCCTGTACACCCACACAGTCCCTTCCTGCTCCCTGTACACCCACACAGCCCCTTCCTGCTCCCTGTACACCCACACAGTCCCTTCCTGCCCCCTGTACACCCACACAGCCCCTCCCTGCCCCCTGTACACCCACACAGCCCCTTCCTGCCCCCTGTACACCCACACAGCCCCTTCCTGCCCCCTGTACACCCACACAGTCCCTTCCTGCTCCCTGTACACCCACACAGTCCCTTCCTGCTCCCTGTACACCCACACAGTCCCTTCCTGCTCCCTGTACACCCACACAGTCCCTTCCTGCTCCCTGTACACCCACACAGCCCCTTCCTGCCCCCTGTACACCCACACAGTCCCTTCCTGCTCCCTGTACACCCACACAGCCCCTTCCTGCTCCCTGTACACCCACACAGCCCCTTCCTGCTCCCTGTACACCCACACAGTCCTTCCTGCCCCCTGTACACCCACACAGCCCCTTCCTGCCCCCTGTACACCCACACAGCCCCTTCCTGCTCCCTGTACACCCACACAGTCTCTTCCTGCCCCCTGTACACCCACACAGCCCCTTCCTGCCCCCTGTACACCCACACAGTCCCTTCCTGCTCCCTGTACACCCACACAGCCCCTTCCTGCCCCCTGTACACCCACACAGCCCCTTCCTGCTCCCTGTACACCCACACAGTCCCTTCCTGCCCCCTGTACACCCACACAGCCCCTTCCTGCCCCCTGTACACCCACACAGCCCCTTCCTGCTCCCTGTACACCCACACAGCCGCTTCCTGCCCCCTGTACACCCACACAGCCCCTTCCTGCCCCCTGTACACCCACACAGCCCCTTCCTGCTCCCTGTACACCCACACAGCCCCTTCCTGCTCCCTGTACACCCACACAGCCCCTTCCTGCCCCCTGTACACCCACACAGTCCCTTCCTGCTCCCTGTTCACCCACACAGCCCCTTCCTGCTCCCTGTTCACCCACACAGCCCCTTCCTGCCCCCTGTACACCCACACAGCCCCTTCCTGCCCCCTGTACACCCACACAGCCCCTTCCTGCCCTCTGTACACCCACACAGCCCCTTCCTGCCCCCTGTACACCCACACAGTCCTTCCTGCTCCCTGTACACCCACACAGCCCCTTCCTGCCCCCTGTACACCCACACAGCCCCTTCCTGCCCCCTGTACACCCACACAGCCCCTTCCTGCCCCCTGTACACCCACACAGCCCCTTCCTGCCCCCTGTACACCCACACAGCCCCTTCCTGCCCCCTGTACACCCACACAGCCCCTTCCTGCCCCCTGTACATGCACACAGCCCCTCAAAGGCCATCACATACTCCCACACAGCCCACAAACACACCCACAACCCCTCACTTCCCTGTGACTTTAATTAAACCTGGGATAGGCCCAGAGCAATTCCTGGCCCCTCATTCATTCTTCTATGCCCAACTAGTCATACCAAGCTTCCAGTTGGCTCAATCAACCTTTCCCCCCCTGCTCTGAAACTCATTGTTATGAATGAAAATGTGTTCTTTAACAACTGACCTGATAAAGTGGATAAAATATCATGAATATTTTTCTAGGGGTTCCGAGGCACAGTAACCGATGCTCCAGACTTTGATGCCAGTGTAGATGCTGAGACGCTCTACAATGCCATGAAAGGCATCGGTGAGTAACACTGTAGCTACGCTCAAGATCCACTGTAGGGCAGGGGTACACTAGCCTGGTAAAACCAAACAGAGCACTGCACTGCACTTTGTTTCAGTTTACTTCAGTTTTGTCTGGTTTTATTAACCAGGCTAGAGATACACAACTCCAACACCAGTATTCAGGGCTCTCCAACCCTGTTCCTGGAGAGAGACCCTCCTGTAGATTTTAAATCCAACCCTGTTCCTGGAGAGCTACCCTCCTGTAGGTTTTAACTCCAACCCTGTTCCTGGAGAGCTACCCTCCTGTAGGTTTTCACTCCAACCCTGTTCCTGGAGAGATACCATCCTGTAGGTTTTAACTCCAACCCTGTTCCTGGAGAGAGACCCTCCTGTAGGTTTTAACTCCAACCCTGTTCCTGGAGAGATACCCTCCTGTAGGTTTTAACTCCAACCCTGTTCCAGGAGAGCTACCCTCCTGTAGGTTTTAACTCCAACCCTGTTCCTGGAGAGCTACCCTCCTGTAGGTTTTAACTCCAACCCTGTTCCTGGAGAGCTACCCTCCTGTAGGTTTTAACTCCAACCCTGTTCCTGGTGAGATACCCTCCTGTAGGTTTTAACTCCAACCCTGTTCCTGGAGAGCTACCCTCCTGTAGGTTTTAACTCCAACCCTGTTCCTGGAGAGCTACCGTCCTGTAAGTTTTCACTCTAACCCTAATCTAGCACATCTGATTCTGGTAATTAGCTGGTTCATAAGAATCAGGTTAGTTACAAACGGGGGTTGGAGCAAAAATATAGAGGAGGGTAGCTCATAGGAATAGATTAGAATCATTCTATTTCAGTGGTGTAGCTCTCCAGGAACAGGGTTGGACAGCCCTGGCTTACAAGGTTCTAAAGTCAAATGTTACTAATGATGTTACTGTTGATCTTCCTCTGTGCTCTGCAGGCAGCGACAAGGAGGCCATCTTGGATTTGGTCACTGGCAGAAGCAATGCTCAGAGACAGGAGATTGTACAGGCGTACAAGTCTAGCTATGGGAAGGTACAGGAACATCACATTATAACATCTAACATCACGTCTATCCTCACGTTTCTGTACCTTTCCAGAGCTGGACCTGGATTGCATTGAAATCATATATTTTTTTAGGGGGAATTCATGTACATAAACATCACTATATATCATTTGGTGTTGAATGCTTTGAGATAAATACCAGAAAGTACCCATTGTTACTGTGACCCACTCTATGATCTATAGTTAATACCAGGTAAATACTGGATCAGTACCAGCTAAAACCACTGTGTAAAATTTAGCTATACCACAAATTGCACAATTCAGTGTGCCATTTATTAGAAGGTACAATACATTCTTAGTTAAATTCCAGAGGTGCATGCATCAATGGAAATAGTTTGTGAACATTAGCTAACATTAGCTAACATTTCCCATTTGTGTTGTTCTATGCTAACATTAGCTAACATTTACCATTTGTGTTGTTTTATGCTAACATTAGCTAACATTTCCTATTTGTGTTGTTTTATGCTAACGTTAGCTAACATTTCCCATTTGTGTTGTTTTATGCTAACGTTAGCTAACAGTCTGCGAAGGTAGTGTGCAGAGAACGTCAGTGTCTGTTTCGGGGTCTAAACTGCCGCTACAAATATTAATGTAACCTTGTAGGCTTTCTATTACATGTAGTAGGAATAGCAAAGTCATTTGCAGTTTGACTATTGTCCCTAAACTACCTCAGTTATCCTTACAAAACATGATCTGTTTGATGTTTCACTGTAACATTTTGGAATATTCATTCAAATCGTTCAACTGAAATTGTTGCTAAGCAACATGTTTGCCGCTAACAGAAGCATTGTTGAACTCACTATACTCTACTGAGCCCATTGTGTCACAAATCATGACAGGATAACTTCAAAACAGACACGTGTCTTACTAATTGTGTTGAATTCTTTAAGGTAAGTTTGTCCAGTCAATTTGCAATTCACAATTCAGTGTGCACACACCGTGAGAGGGTAACTTCATAACAGACGTCTCTCTTCCCCAGGACCTGATAGATGACCTGAAGTATGAGCTGACGGGGAATTTTGAACGCCTCATCGTCAGTCTGATGAGACCCCAGGCCTACCATGACGCCAAAGAGATCCACGATGCCATCGAAGTAAGATAATGTAGTAGAGATCTGTGATGCCATCGAAGTAAGATAATGTTGTAGAGATCCGTGATGCCATCAAAATAAGATAATGTAGTAGAGATCCGTGATGCCATCAAAATAAGATACTGTAGTAGAGATCCGTGATGCCATCAAAATAAGATAATGTAGTAGAGATCCGTGATGCCATCAAAATAAGATAATGTAGTAGAGATCCGTGATGCCATCAAAATAAGATACTGTAGTAGAGATCCGTGATGCCATCAAAATAAGATACTGTAGTAGAGATCCGTGATGCCATCAAAATAAGATAATGTAGTAGAGATCCGTGATGCCATCAAAATAAGATACTGTAGTAGAGATCCGTGATGCCATCAAAATAAGATAATGTAGTAGAGATCCGTGATGCCATCAAAATAAGATAATGTAGTAGAGATCCGTGATGCCATCAAAATAAGATAATGTAGTAGAGATCCGTGATGCCATCAAAATAAGATACTGTAGTAGAGATCTGTGATGCCATCAAAATAAGATACTGTAGTAGAGATCCGTGATGCCATCAAAATAAGATAATGTAGTAGAGATCCGTGATGCCATCAAAATAAGATACTGTAGTAGAGATCTGTGATGCCATCAAAATAAGATACTGTAGTAGAGATCCGTGATGCCATCAAAATAAGATAATGTAGTAGAGATCTGTGATGCCATCAAAATAAGATACTGTAGTAGAGATCCGTGATGCCATCAAAATAAGATACTGTAGTAGAGATCTGTGATGCCATCAAAATAAGATACTGTAGTAGAGATCCGTGATGCCATCAAAATAAGATACTGTAGTAGAGATCTGTGATGCCATCAAAATAAGATACTGTAGTAGAGATCCGTGATGCCATCAAAATAAGATAATGTAGTAGAGATCCGTGATGCCATCAAAATAAGATAATGTAGTAGAGATCCGTGATGCCATCAAAGTAAGATAATGTAGTAGAGATCCGTGATGCCATCAAAATAAGATAATGTAGTAGAGATCTGTGATGCCATCAAAATAAGATAATGTAGTAGAGATCCGTGATGCCATCAAAATAAGATAATGTAGTAGAGATCCGTGATGCCATCAAAATAAGATAATGTAGTAGAGATCCGTGATGCCATCAAAATAAGATAATGTAGTAGAGATCCGTGATGCCATCAAAATAAGATAATGTAGTAGAGATCCGTGATGCCATCAAAATAAGATACTGTAGTAGAGATCCGTGATGCCATCAAAGTAAGATAATGTAGTAGAGATCCGTGATGCCATCAAAATAAGATAATGCAGTAGAGATCCGTGATGCCATCAAAGTAAGATAATGTAGTAGAGATCCGTGATGCCATCAAAATAAGATAATGTAGTAGAGATCCGTGATGCCATCAAAATAAGATAATGCAGTAGAGATCCGTGATGCCATCAAAGTAAGATAATGTAGTAGAGATCCGTGATGCCATCAAAGTAAGATACTGTAGTAGAGATCCGTGATGCCATCAAAGTAAGATAATGTAGTAGAGATCCGTGATGCCATCAAAATAAGATACTGTAGTAGAGATCTGTGATGCCATCAAAGTAAGATAATGTAGTAGAGATCCGTGATGCCATCAAAATAAGATAATGTAGTAGAGATCCGTGATGCCATCAAAGTAAGATAATGTAGTAGAGATCCGTGATGCCATCAAAATAAGATACTGTAGTAGAGATCTGTGATGCCATCAAAGTAAGATAATGTAGTAGAGATCCGTGATGCCATCAAAATAAGATAATGTAGTAGAGATCCGTGATGCCATCAAAGTAAGATAATGTAGTAGAGATCTGTGATGCCATCAAAATAAGATACTGTAGTAGAGATCCGTGATGCCATCAAAGTAAGATAATGTAGTAGAGATCCGTGATGCCATCAAAATAAGATAATGTAGTAGAGATCCGTGATGCCATCAAAGTAAGATAATGTAGTAGAGATCCGTGATGCCATCAAAGTAAGATAATGTAGTAGAGATCCGTGATGCCATCAAAGTAAGATAATGTAGTAGAGATCCGTGATGCCATCAAAGTAAGATAATGTAGTAGAGATCCGTGATGCCATCAAAGTAAGATAATGTAGTAGAGATCCGTGATGCCATCAAAATAAGATAATGTAGTAGAGATCCGTGATGCCATCAAAGTAAGATAATGTAGTAGAGATCCGTGATGCCATCAAAGTAAGATAATGTAGTAGAGATCCGTGATGCCATCAAAATAAGATACTGTAGTAGAGATCCGTGATGCCATCAAAGTAAGATACTGTAGTAGAGATCCGTGATGCCATCAAAGTAAGATAATGTAGTAGAGATCCGTGATGCCATCAAAGTAAGATAATGTAGTAGAGATCCGTGATGCCATCAAAGTAAGATAATGTAGTAGAGATCCGTGATGCCATCAAAATAAGATAATGTAGTAGAGATCCGTGATGCCATCAAAATAAGATAATGTAGTAGAGATCCGTGATGCCATCAAAATAAGATAATGTAGTAGAGATCCGTGATGCCATCAAAGTAAGATAATGTAGTAGAGATCCGTGATGCCATCAAAGTAAGATAATGTAGTAGAGATCCGTGATGCCATCAAAGTAAGATAATGTAGTAGAGATCCGTGATGCCATCAAAGTAAGATAATGTAGTAGAGATCCGTGATGCCATCAAAGTAAGATACTGTAGTAGAGATCCGTGATGCCATCAAAGTAAGATAATGTAGTAGAGATCCGTGATGCCATCAAAATAAGATAATGTAGTAGAGATCCGTGATGCCATCAAAGTAAGATAATGTAGTAGAGATCCGTGATGCCATCAAAGTAAGATAATGTAGTAGAGATCCGTGATGCCATCAAAGTAAGATACTGTAGTAGAGATCCGTGATGCCATCAAAGTAAGATAATGTAGTAGAGATCCGTGATGCCATCAAAATAAGATAATGCAGTAGAGATCCGTGATGCCATCAAAGTAAGATAATGCAGTAGAGATCCGTGATGCCATCAAAATAAGATACTGTAGTAGAGATCCGTGATGCCATCAAAGTAAGATAATGTAGTAGAGATCCGTGATGCCATCAAAGTAAGATAATGTAGTAGAGATCCGTGATGCCATCAAAATAAGATAATGTAGTAGAGATCCGTGATGCCATCAAAATAAGATAATGTAGTAGAGATCCGTGATGCCATCAAAGTAAGATAATGTAGTAGAGATCCGTGATGCCATCAAAGTAAGATAATGTAGTAGAGATCCGTGATGCCATCAAAGTAAGATAATGTAGTAGAGATCCGTGATGCCATCAAAGTAAGATAATGTAGTAGAGATCCGTGATGCCATCAAAGTAAGATAATGTAGTAGAGATCCGTGATGCCATCAAAGTAAGATACTGTAGTAGAGATCCGTGATGCCATCAAAGTAAGATAATGTAGTAGAGATCCGTGATGCCATCAAAATAAGATAATGTAGTAGAGATCCGTGATGCCATCAAAGTAAGATAATGTAGTAGAGATCCGTGATGCCATCAAAGTAAGATAATGTAGTAGAGATCCGTGATGCCATCAAAGTAAGATACTGTAGTAGAGATCCGTGATGCCATCAAAGTAAGATAATGTAGTAGAGATCCGTGATGCCATCAAAATAAGATACTGTAGTAGAGATCCGTGATGCCATCAAAGTAAGATAATGTAGTAGAGATCCGTGATGCCATCAAAATAAGATACTGTAGTAGAGATCCGTGATGCCATCAAAGTAAGATAATGTAGTAGAGATCCGTGATGCCATCAAAGTAAGATAATGTAGTAGAGATCCGTGATGCCATCAAAATAAGATAATGTAGTAGAGATCCGTGATGCCATCAAAGTAAGATAATGTAGTAGAGATCCGTGATGCCATCAAAATAAGATAATGTAGTAGAGATCCGTGATGCCATCAAAGTAAGATAATGTAGTAGAGATCCGTGATGCCATCAAAATAAGATAATGTAGTAGAGATCCGCGATGCCATCAAAGTAAGATAATGTAGTAGAGATCCGTGATGCCATCAAATGGTTAAATTTTGGAAGTAAAAAGTTAAGAAACAGAAAAATGATCAGAATTGAGAATAGCCACATCAGACACCAACTGTTACACAGCCCAGTTAGTAACTTGTGCCATTCTGTATTTAATGTAATGCTTTATTTCTAAGGGGGCAGGAACAGATGAGAAGTGCCTGATTGAAGTCTTGGCCTCCAGGAACAACCAACAGATACACGACCTGGTGGAGGCATACAAGGATGGTAAGATATATTTCCTTCCTCCCATTACATAGTAAGATATATTTCCTTCTTCCCATTAGATAGTAAGATATATTTCCTACCTCCCATTAGATGGTAAGATATATTTCCTTCCTCCCATTAGATAGTAAGATATATTTCCTACCTCCCATTAGATGGTAAGATATATTTCCTTCCTCCCATTAGATAGTAAGATATATGTCCTACCTCCCATTAGATGGTAAGATATATTTCCTTCCTCCCATTAGATAGTAAGATATATTTCCTACCTCCCATTAGATAGTAAGATATATTTCCTCCCTCCCATTAGATGGTAAGATATATTTCCTCCCTCCCAATAGATGGTAAGATATATTTCCTCCCTCCCAATAGATGGTAAGATATATTTCCTCCCTCCCAATAGATGGTAAGATATATTTCCTCCCTCCCATTAGATGGTAAGATATATTTCCTACCTCCCATTAGAAGGTAAGAATATATATTTCCTACCTCCCAATAGAAGGTAAGATATATTTCCTACCTCCCAATAGAAGGTAAGATATATTTCCTACCTCCCATTAGATGGTAAGAATATATATTTCCTACCTCCCATTAGAAGGTAAGAATATATATTTCCTACCTCCCATTAGAAGGTAAGAATATATATTTCCTACCTCCCATTAGAAGGTAAGAATATATATTTCCTACCTCCCATTAGAAGCTGAATGGTGGAGATGCCTGCAGATCCATCAAACAATCGATCTTGATCTTGAGCATCAAAACATAATCACAATGAGTGCAAAAAGCCAAATAAAGTTACAGTATGACATACACCATATTATAATAATAATAATTTATTCAACTTTTATAGCATGTTTTATTAAATCTCAAAGCAACAACAAAAAATGAAAAAAAGATACAATTTAGAAAAAACGAAAACAAATAGTTCATGGCAGGCAGGGTAGTTAATTAATGTCTTGAGGCAGTCGGCACCAGGAGGAAGGCTCGAGGAGAGGCAGTTCAGAGGTGAAACAGAGGGGGGGGGGGTCACATCCAGGGGGTGTCAGACTGGTCCAGAGCTGTTCATCAAGGGCACCCTGGCCCTTTCCATAGCTGAAGCAGCGCTTCTCAGTAGTAGTCTCTGAAGTCAATCTCCATGGGTAGAACTCCTTCACTACAGTACCGATGTGTAGCACCCACCAGGGTAAACCCACGACAGCCGCGAAAGCACCAGAAAAGCACACTGCACATCAGTCCAGAAGCTAACCACTGGAGAAAACTGCTCAAAACTTCAACTTCAGCATCTTCAATGAGCCTGCCATCTCCAAACAACACCCCCTTACTTTGAATCAAAACATAGCTAGCTAACTAGTTTGCTAGCAACTTAGCTATCTGAGCTTCTTGATGACAGTGACGCATTAGTTAGGTGAAACCAACTAAAAATCAGTCATGCCATGCCGATAGCTAACAAATTAGCTAACTAAAGCAAACATTTTATTTAAAAAATGCAATCAAAAGTACTTCAAATGTATTCAATATTTACACATTTACAGGAGCTCCTAGCCAAGGCTGCTATTCCGGCGTCATGGCAATGATTGAACCTCAAATATAGTACATCACATCTACAGTATTAAATACACCTGTATTCAGCTGACACCAAATACATCTACAGTATGAAATACACCTGTGTACAGCTGACACCAAATACATCTACAGTATGAAATACACCTGTATTCAGCTGACACACCAAATACAGATATATGATTTTGATTTGATCACTCTTTTGTTGCTGAGAATGTGGCTGCACAGCAGGAAATGCAAACGTGTAGTGTATTCAAGGCTTCTGAAGTTTGTCATTTCCACTTGAATTCCCATTTCCTGTTGCTGCAGCTACAGTATGACATGCTCTACAAAAGTATGTGGACACCCCTTCAAATTAGTCGATTCGGCTATTTCAGCCACACCCGTTGCTGACAGGTGTATAAAATCGAGTACACAGCCATGCAATCTCCATAGACAAACATTAGCAGTAAAATGGCCTTACTGAAGAGCTCAGTGGCTTTCAACGTGGCACCGTCATAGGATGCCACCTTTCTAACAAAGTCAGTTCGTCAAATTTCTACCCTGCTAGAGCTGCCCCGGTCAACTGTAAGTGCTGTTATTGTGACGTGGAAACGTCTAGGAGGAACAACAGCTTAGGCCACACAAGCTCACAGAACGGGACCGCCGAGTGCTGAAGCGTGTAGCTCATAAAAATCGTCTGTCCTCGGTTGTAACACTCACTACCGAGTTACAAACTGCCTCTGGAAGCGACGTCAGCACAAGAACTGCTTGTCGGGAGCTTCATGAACTGGGTTTCTATGGCCAAGCAGCCACACACAAGCCTAAGATCACCATGCGCAATGCCAAGCATCGGCTGGAGTGGTGTGAAGCTCGCCGCCATTGGACTCGGAGCAGTGGAAACTTGTTCTTTGGAGTGATGAATCACGCTTCACCATCTGACGGACGAATCTTGGTTTGGCGGATGCCAGGAGAACGCTACCTGCCCCAATACATAGTGCCGACTGTAAAGTTTGGTGGAGGAGGAATAATGGTCTGGGGTTGTTTTTCATGGTTTGGGCCCCTTAGTTCCAGTGAAGGGAAATCGTTACAACATAGAATGACATTCTAGATGTTTCTGTGCTTCTAACTTTGTGGCAACAGTTTGGGGAAGGCCCTTTCCTGTTTCAGCATGACAATGCCCCCGTTCACAAAGCGAGGTCCATACAGAAATGGTTTTCCGAGATCGGTGTGGAAGAACTTGACTGGCCTGCACAGAGCCCTGACCTCAACCCCATCGAATACCTTTGGGATGAATTGGAACGCCGACTGCGAGCCAGGCCTAATCGCCCAACATCAGTGCCCGACCTCACTAATGCTCTTCAATCAATCAAATGTATTTATAAAGCCCTTCATCAGCTTATGTCACAAAGTGCTGTACAGAAACCCAGCCTAAAACCCCAAACAGCAAGCAATTCAGGTGTAGAAGCACGGTGGCTAGGAAAAACTCCCTAGAAAGGCCAGAACCTAGAAAGAAACCTAGAGAGGAACCAGGCTATGAGGGGTGGCCAGTCCTCTTCTGGCTGTGCCGGTTGGAGATTATAACAGAACATGGCCAAGATGTTCTAATGTTCATAGATGACCAGCAGGGTCAAATAATAATAATCACAGTGGTTGTAGAGTGTGCAACAGGTCAGCACCTCAGGAGTAAATGTCAGTTGGCTTTTCATAGCCGATCATTCAGAGTATCTCTACCGCTCTTGCTGTCTCGAGAGAGTTGAAAACAGCAGGTCTGGGACAGGTAGGTCAGGGGTTCCAACAGGTCAGGGGTTCCATAGCCGCATGGCTGAATGGAAGCAAGTCCCTGCAGCAATGTTCCAACATCTAATGGAAAGCCTTCCCAGAAGAGTGGCGGCTGTTATAGCAGCAAATGGGGGACCAACACCATATTAATGCCCATGATTTTGGAATGAGATGTTTGACGAGCAGGTTTCAACATACTTCTGGTCATGTGGTGTATGACAAACACAGCATGTTCCAGTGAAATCCTGGTTGTGTTATTAACTGTCTGTGTTCTTACTGTCTTCAGCTTACGGCTCAGACATCGAAGAGGACGTTACAGGAGAGACCTCAGGGCACTTTAAGAAGATGCTGGTTGTTTTACTCCAGGTAAGTTGTTTTACAAGGTCACAGCCATGGAAACAGGAAATGTAATTGATCTAAATGTGATTTGACTATTTGAAAGGCTGTCAATAGCTTGTTTTCTAGTTTTCGTTTTTTTCGCAAGT
The DNA here is from genome assembly GCF_016432855.1 of Salvelinus namaycush. Classification (NCBI taxonomy): domain Eukaryota; kingdom Metazoa; phylum Chordata; class Actinopteri; order Salmoniformes; family Salmonidae; genus Salvelinus; species Salvelinus namaycush. The sequence goes on from NC_052323.1 coordinate 29,222,590, forward strand.
AGTTCTAGTCTGGGTACCAATCTGTTACCTAACTTGTTGTTGTCCTAACCAAGGCATTTGTATAGCTGTTTAGTCAGACTTCGTGTGTGTGTGTGTGTGTGTGTGTGTGTGTGTGTGTGTGTGTGTGTGTGTGTGTGTGTGTGTGTGTGTGTGTGTGTGTGTGTGTGTGTGTGTGTGTGTGTGTGTGTGTGTGTGTGTGTGTGTGTGTGTGTGTGTGTGTGTGTGTGTGTGTGTGTGTGTTTCCAGGGAACCAGAGATGAACCAGGAGTAGTGCATGCTGACCTAGTGGAGGAGGACGCTCAGGTGAGTGTTTAAAGCAGTAGAACACGTTCACCATAACAGAAACACCAAACATTTGTTACCCTTTCTAACCCTATCAACCTCACCCTGTTCTTCCTGTCTCTAACTATCCCTTTTCAACACTTTTCAACACTTTCAGGTGCTGTTTGCAGCCGGGGAGGAGCAATGGGGCACAGAGGAGTCCATATTCATTATGTTGCTGGGAAACCGCAGTTTCGACCACCTCCAGATGGGTGAGTATAACACCGGGGTACATAATGGGGCACAGAGGAGTCCATATTCATTATGTTGCTGGGAAACCGCAGTTTCGACCACCTCCAGATGGGTGAGTATAACACTGGGGTACATAAACATGAAGCTGAGAGCGACAACAGTATCATGACATCAGCCTGACCAGAACACTGGCTAGGTCCCAAATGGCACCCTACTCCCTACATAGTGCTCTGTCTATAACCCATAGATGTTAACAGTAGTGCACTATGGAACGAATAGGGTTCCATTTGGAACGCATTCATTATGACGTCAGTGTGACATTTACTAGTGTGAATCGGTCATTTCTTCTCACACCCACAACACACAGGGTTGTATCAGGCTGTTGAGTTATGTGTCTGTGGTCTGGTCTCAGTAGTTCACTGACTAGGATACCATGCCAGGGAATGACTCCGTTCTCTGTCTTCTTCCTGCAGTGTTTGATAAGTACCAGGAGATAGCAGAGACGTCCATAGAGGACAGTATCAAGAATGAGCTGTCTGGGGACTTTGAGAGACTCATGTTGTCTGTCGGTACGTGTTGACTCTTTCTGAGAGCAAACATGAAAATCCTTTCGCCTGGTTAAAAATCAGACGGAATCAACTTGAAATCAAATTGAACACCACCGTTGAGTACACTCACTGTCGTTTAGTCTGGTCTAATCATACCTAGTCAAGTCATCCACGAACTCTTATTTCAACATGTCTGTCTTGTGCTCACTGTCTCCTACAGTCCAGTGCATCAGGAGTGTACCTATGTACTTCGCCAAGCGTCTCTACAAGTCTATGAAGGTAAAATCAACTGCTTATTCTTATTAAAGTCTTTCAGTCTCAGCTGCACTCATATCAACCTCAATCTGACCAACAAGCTCTCAATTCAATTCAAGGGGCTTTATTGGCATGGGAAACATACAGTATGTTTACATTGGCAAAGCAAGTGAAATGGATAAACAAAAGTTAAATAAACAATAAAAAGTGAACAGTAAATATCTCTCTCTCTCTCTCTCGCCATCCCTCCTTCACTCCAGGGTCTTGGTACGCAAGACAACACTCTGATCAGGATCATGATCTGTCGTTCTGAGATAGACATGCTGGATATCCGGGAGTGCTTTCGTATGTGCTATGAGAAGTCCCTGTACAATATGATCAAGGTGATACAACTTAACTTATCTTAAACCCGTATATGCTTTGATCCTACAGATTGTAACCTCTAGACGTTACAATGCCTCTTATTTGAAGTTCTGTCATAGTTCTTCGTCACCTTGTCTAGTGACTGAGATAAGAGTAACATTATGACTCTATACTGTCTATCTCCCTGTCTATCTAACTAGCTATCTCCCTGTCTATCTGTATATATCTCTGTCTATCTGGCTGTCTAACTAGCTATATGTCTATCTGTATATTTCCCTGTCTGTCTAACTAGCTATCTGTCTATCTAACTAGCTATCTCCCTGTCTATCTGTATATACCTCTGTCTATCTGGCTGTCTAACTAGCTATATGTCTATCTGTATATTTCCCTGTCTGTCTAACTAGCTATCTGTCTATCTAACTAGCTATCTCCCTGTCTATCTGTATATACCTCTGTCTATCTGGCTGTCTAACTAGCTATATGTCTATCTAACTAGCTATCTAACTAACTATCTGTAAATCTCCCTGTCTATCTAACTAGCTATATGTCTATCTAACTAAATATCTGTATATCTAACGAGCTATCTAACTAACTATCTGTACATCTCCCTGTCTATCTAACTAGCTATATGTCTATCTAACTAGCTATATGTCTGTCTAACTAGCTATATGTCTATCTAACTAGCTATCTAACTAAATATCTGTATATCTCCATGTCTGTCTAACTAGCTATATGTCTATCCAACTAAATATATGTATATCTAACTAGCTATATCCCTGTTTATCTGTATGTCTCTCTGTCTATCTAACTAGCTACTGTATCTCTCTATATGTCTATCCAACAAGCTATATCTCTATCTGTATATTTCCCTGTCTGTCTAACTAGCTATCTGTATGTCTAACTAGATATCTGTCTATCTGTACATCTCCATGTCTATCTAACTAGCTATCTGTATATCTAACTAGCTATCTGTCTATCTGTACATCTCCATGTCTATCTAACTAGCTATCTGTATATCTAAATAGCTATCTGTATATCTGTATATCTAACTAGCTGTCTATCTGTATATTTCCCTGTCTGTCTAAATAGCTATCTGTATATCTAAATAGCTATCTGTCTATCTCCCTGTCTATCTGTATATCTAACTAGCTGTCTGTCTATCTGTATATCTAACTAGCTGTCTATCTGTACATCTCCATGTCTATCTAACTAGCTATATGTCTATCTAACTAACTATCTCCCTGTCTATCTGTATAAATCTCTGTCTATCTAGCATCTGTAGATCTAACTGTCTGTATGTATATCTAACTAGCTATCTGTACATCTCCCTGTCTGTCTATCTAACTAGCTATATGTCTATCTAACTAAATATCTGTATATCTAACTAGCTATCTAACTAACTATCTGTAAATCTCCCTGTCTATCTAACTAGCTATCTGTATATCTCCATGTCTATCTAACTAGCTATCTCCCTGTCTATCTGTATGTCTCTCCGTCTATCTGTCTATCTAACAAGCTATCTGTCTGTCCAACTAGCTATCTGTCTAACTAGCTATATCTCTATCTGTATATCTCCCTGTCTATCTAACTAGCTATATGTCAATCTAACTAGCTATCTGTACATCTCATTGTCTGTCTAACTAGCTATATGTATATCTAACTAGCTATCTGTCTAACTATCTGTATATCTCCCTGTCTATCTAACTAACTATATCTCTATCTCCCTGTCTATTGTATATATCTCTGTATATATGTCTGTCTAACTAGCTTTCTGTATATCTAACTAGCTGTATGTATATTTAACTAGCTATCTGTCTAACTAAACTGAGTTTAAATGTATTTGGCTAAGGTGTATGTAAACTTCTGACTTCAACTGTATCTCCCTGTCTATATTTATGTCTCTCTGTCTATCTAACTAGCTATATGTATATCTGTATATCTCCCTGTCTATTTGTATATCTCCCTGTCTGTCTAACTAGCTATCTGTCTATCTAACTAGCTATATGTATATCTGTATATCTCCCTGTCTATTTGTATATCTCCCTGTCTATCCAACTAGCTATCTGTCTGTCCAACTAGCTATTTGTATATCTAACTAGTTATCTCTCTATCTGTATATCTCCCTGTCTATTTGTATATCTGTCTGTCTGTCTAACTAGCTATGTGTATATCTAACTAGCTATCTCTCTATCTGTCTATCTATCTATCTGTCTATATCTCCCTGTCTACGGTATATCTAACTAGATGTATGTATATTTAGCTATCTGTCTATCTAACTTGCTATCTGTCTATCTAACTTGCTATCTGTCTATCTAACTAGCTATCTGTCTATCTAACTATCTACATGTCTATCTAACTAGCTCTTTCCCTGTCTATCTGTATACCTCTGTCTGTCTAATTATCTATATGTCTATCTGTATATCCCTCAGTCTGTCTGTCTATCTAACTAGCCATCTAACTAGCCATCTAACTAGCCATCTGTCTAACTAGCCATCTGTCTAACTAGCCATCTGTCTAACTAGCCATCTGTCTAACTAGCCATCTGTCTAACTAGCCATCTGTCTAACTAGCCATATGTCTGTCTAACTAGCCATATGTCTGTCTAACTAGCCATATGTCTGTCTAACTAGCCACATGTCTGTCTAACTAGCCACATGTCTGTCTAACTAGCCACATGTCTGTCTAACTAGCCATATGTCTGTCTAACGATATATCTGTCTATCTAACTAGCTATCTGTCTAACTAGCTATCTGTTGAACTAGCTATATGCCTATCTGTATAGCTCCCTGTCTGTCTAACTAGCCATATGTCTGTCTAACGATATATCTGTCTATCTAACGATATATCTGTCTATCTAACTAGCTATCTGTCTAACTAGCTATCTGTCGAACTAGCTATATGCCTATCTGTATAGCTCCCTGTCTGTCTAACTAGCTATCTGTTTGTCTAACTAGTTATCTGTCTGTCTAACTAGCTATCTGTCTATCTAACTAGCTATCTGTCTATCTAACTAGCTATATGTTTGTCTCACTAGTTATCTGTCTATCTGTATATCTCCATATATATCTAACTTGCTATCTGTATAGCTGTATATCTCCCTGTCTATCCAAATAGCTATGCGTCTATCTATCTAGCTGTCTGTCTATCTGTATATGTCCCTGTCTATCTAACTAGCTTTCTGTCTATCTGTATATGTCCATTTCTATTTAACTAGCTGTCTGTCTATCTAACTAGCTGTCTGTCTATATGTCCCTGTCCAGCTAACTAACTATCTGTATATCTCCCTGACTGTATATATTTTAACATGGTGTCTTAATGTTCTGTCTGGTCTTCTACCCATCAGGAAGACACATCAGGAGATTACAAGAGGACTCTGCTCGCCCTATGTGGTGGAGATGATGAGTAAGTTAGTTACTGCTGATTGATGGAGCTTATCATTACTGGGGTTTTTTAGTAGTTCATTTTCACCGCTTGGGGGTGACATTGCACCATCTCAATTTATCCACAGTTGGCAGATTCGACAATGCCTTTTTCTGAGAAAACATTAAGCCAAGGAGCTGAAACCCAAAGCTTCCCTAAAAAGTGAGAGAATTTCGAATTAAATGTGGTCATAGTTCAGGAATGAGTCAGAGGAGAAATACTGTTCTTATATAACTCTCAACGGGCAAGCCTGAAGGGTCAGAACAGGGTCTGCTTATAGTGTAAGGGGTGGGGGAGTGCTAAGCTGACATAAGGAATTGTGCTCATGCTATTGATATTGTGGTCATACTAAGATGGTCATACTGTGAATAATTTTGCTATTTGATTTTGAATTGTATGACCCCTTTATGTATCAATATTAAAAATAAAAAAAAGAGGTATTTGATAAAATAACAATTTTGGCCTTTACTACTAAAGCCGATAGAAACGCATTGAATAATACATTCATAAATGTCAAAAAAGGACAGTCAGAAAATAAATCATAAAAGCAAGGTTCTGAATTGTCTCTGTTATATCTAGGCGATACAGTGCATTCGGAAAGTATTCAGACCCCTTCCCTTTTTCAAAATGTTGTTACGTTACAGCCTTATTCTAAAATAGATTCAATTATATTTTTTCCTCATCAATCTACACACAATACCCCATAATGACATCACAATACCCCATAATGACATCACAATACCCCATAATGACATCAAAATACCCCATAATGACAAAGTGAAAACGGGATTTTAGAAATACCTTATTTACATAAGTATTCAGACCCTTTGCTATGAGACTCAAAATGGAGCTCAGGTGCATCCTGTTTCCATTGATCATCCTTGAGATGTTTCTACAACTTGATTGGAGTCCACATGTGGTAAATTCAATTGATTGGACATTATTTGGAAAGGCACACACCTGTCTATAAAAGGTCCCACAGTTGACAGTGCATGTCAGAGCAAAAACCAAGCCACGAGGTCGAAGGAATTGTCCGTAGAGCTCCGAGATAGGATTGTGTCGAGGCACAGATCTGGGGAAGGATATCAAAACATTTCTGCAGTATTGAAGGTCCCCAAGAACACAGTGGCCTCCATCATTCTTAAATGGAAGAAGTTTGGAACCACCAAGACTCTTCCTAGAGCTGGCCGCCCGGCCAAACTGAGCAATCGGGGGAGAAGGGCCTTGGAGGTGACCAAGAACCCGATGTCTCCCGACACTTGTGGGGGTCGTAGAGCAAAACGGAAAACGCCATCGTGAGAGGCTCATCTTTCCATATAGTGGTCATAATAGTTTGTAGTTCACACCATTTGGACACTACAGACGTTTAACGCGACAAGACCAATTTTCGGGACGTCTCATATTCTGACAACACTGCTGTAGCTCTGCCACCTTCCACCGCAGATGCGGAAGTGCGACATCGGCGGATGCGGTGGATTGAGACGCATCCAATGATATCTCTAGTTTAAACTGAAGGATTTTGATGGGGATTTTTTGGTTATTTAACTTAGATTGACATACCCGTGCATTAATCAACTCCAAGGGGTTAAAACAGCCATAAACCCCGTTGTGACAGGGGAAATGGAAGCTTGTTGTGTGCAACAGGGAGGGGCAATGCAAGCTTCACACATTTTTTAATATTTTTTTGCTAAAATATTTATATTCGGGTAACGATGACGTGGACGTGGATTTTAAGGCAGCCCCCAGCACCTCTCTGAGTCAGAGGAAAATGCGGAAGACACATTTGGTTTGAATGCATTCACTTGTGCAACTGAATACTGAATTCCCCATTTCCTTCCTATTTATGGGTAACAGGGTGACGTGTAATGCTTGACCCACTCAGGTTTTTCACCACAAAACACCAGGAAATATCCAGAAAGAGTACAACCCAGCTCACATGCTTTTACACTATGAATTGATTATTCAATGTTTCTTTAGAAAACAAAATTCTAAAGCAATAGTTAATTAAACTAGTTAATAAAACTAGTTAACAAAACTAGTTAATAAAACTAGTTAATTAAACTAGTTAATTAAACGAGTTAATTAAACGAGTTAATAAAACTTGTTAATTAAACTTGTTAATTAAACTAGTTGATAAAACAAGTTAATTAAACTAGTTAATTAAACTAGTTAATAAAACTAGAGTTTAGTTCACGTAACAGGGTTGACCTTAAAATGAGGGACAGATATATATATATTAATCACTGATCAAATTAAATAAATAATTATCCTAAGAAAGGATTTGTAACTGTAGCAAGCCTTTTTTCATATAAATAAATCAGATTTATTGAATTCTCCATGTGGTCTATACTAAAGGGCACTTCATTTAATATAACAGGCTTTTGAAAAAATGCAATATTGGTGCACAATTTCTACTTAAAATATCAAAGGGACGCAAAAAGGTGCTCTTTTCATAGAACGACACAGCTACTTTAGGGAAGTATTATTAGGAGAGAAAACAGAGATGTCAAGAGAACATGATGTCGTGTGGAACATGTCAGATCTCAGAATAGCATATCTTATCTTGGAAATGAACCCAGTGTGTATTAGATAGTCAGTTCTCTGTGGTTTTGTTGTAGGGGGGGTCAGGGTTAGATCTGTGGTTTTGTTGTTGGGGGGTCAGGGTTAGATCTGTGGTTTTGTTGTTGGGGAGTCAGGGTTAGATCTGTGGTTTTGTTGTTGGGGAGTCAGGGTTAGATCTGTGGTTTTGTTGTTGGGGGAGTCAGGGTTAGCTCTGTGGTTTTGTTGTTGGGGGAGTCAGGGTTAGCTCTGTGGTTTTGTTGTTGGGGAGTCAGGGTTAGCTCTGTGGTTTTGTTGTTGGGGAGTCAGGGTTAGCTCTGTGGTTTTGTTGTTGGGGGGGTCAGGGTTAGCTCTGTGGTTTTGTTGTTGGGGGAGTCAGGGTTAGCTCTGTGGTTTTGTTGTTGGGGAGTCAGGGTTAGCTCTGTGGGGTTTTGTTGTTGGGGGGGTCAGGGTTAGCTCTGTGGTTTTGTTGTTGGGGGGGGTCAGGGTTAGCTCTGTGGTTTTGTTGTTGGGGGGGGTCAGGGTTAGCTCTGTGGTTTTGTTGTTGGGGGAGTCAGGGTTAGCTCTGTGGTTTTGTTGTGGGGGGGGGGGGGGGTCAGGGTTAGCTCTGTGGGGTTGTTGGGGGGGGGCAGGGTTAGCTCTGTGGTTTTGTTGTTGTGGGGGGTCAGGGTTAGCTCTGTGGTTTTGTTGTTGTGGGGGGTCAGGGTTAGCTCTGTGGGGTTGTTGTGGGGGGGTCAGCGTTAGCTATGTGGTTTTGTTGTGGGGTGTCAGGGTTAGCTATGTGGTTTTGTTGTTGGGGGGGTCAGGGTTAGCTATGTGGTTTTGTTGTGGGGGGGGTCAGGGTTAGCTCTGTGGTTTTGTTGTGGGGGGGGGTCAGGGTTAGCTCTGTGGTTTTGTTGTGGGGGGGTCAGGGTTAGCTCTGTGGTTTTGTTGTGGAGGGGGTCAGAGTTAGCTCTGTGGTGTTGTTGTGGAGGGGTCAGAGTTAGCTCTGTGGTGTTGTTGTGGGGGGGGTCAGAGTTAGCTCTGTGGTGTTGTTGTGGGGGGGGTCAGAGTTAGCTCTGTGGTTTTGTTGTGGAGGGGTCAGAGTTAGCTCTGTGGTGTTGTTGTGGGGGGGTCAGAGTTAGCTCTGTGGTGTTGTTGTGGGGGGGGTCAGAGTTAGCTCTGTGGTGTTGTTGTGGGGGGGGTCAGAGTTAGCTCTGTGGTTTTGTTGTGGAGGGGTCAGAGTTAGCTCTGTGTTGTTGTTGTGGGGGGGGTCAGAGTTAGCTCTGTGGTTTTGTTGTGGAGGGGGTCAGAGTTAGCTCTGTGGTTTTGTTGTGGAGGGGTCAGAGTTAGCTCTGTGGTGTTGTTGTGGGGGGGGTCAGAGTTAGCTCTGTGGTTTTGTTGTGGAGGGGTCAGAGTTAGCTCTGTGGTGTTGTTGTGGGGGGGGGTCAGAGTTAGCTCTGTGGTTTTGTTGTGGGGGGGTCAGAGTTAGCTCTGTGGTGTTGTTGTGGAGGGGTCAGAGTTAGCTCTGTGGGGTTGTTGTGGGGGGGGTCAGAGTTAGCTCTGTGGGGTTGTTGTGGGGGGGGTCAGAGTTAGCTCTGTGGTTTTGTTGTGGAGGGGTCAGAGTTAGCTCTGTGGTTTTGTTGTGGAGGGGGGTCAGAGTTAGCTCTGTGGTTTTGTTGTGGAGGGGTCAGAGTTAGCTCTGTGGTGTTGTTGTGGGGGGGGTCAGAGTTAGCTCTGTGGTTTTGTTGTGGGGGGGGTCAGAGTTAGCTCTGTGGTTTTGTTGTGGAGGGGTCAGAGTTAGCTCTGTGGTGTTGTTGTGGAGGGGTCAGGGTTAGCTCTGTGGTGTTGTTGTGGGGGGGGTCAGAGTTAGCTCTGTGGTGTTGTTGTGGAGGGGTCAGAGTTAGCTCTGTGGGGTTGTTGTGGAGGGGTCAGAGTTAGCTCTGTGGTGTTGTTGTGGAGGGGTCAGAGTTAGCTCTGTGGGGTTGTTGTGGAGGGGTCAGAGTTAGCTCTGTGGGGTTGTTGTGGAGGGGTCAGAGTTAGCTCTGTGGTGTTGTTGTGGGGGGGGTCAGAGTTAGCTCTGTGGTGTTGTTGGGGGGGGGGTCAGAGTTAGCTCTGTGGTGTTGTTGTGGAGGGGTCAGGGTTAGCTCTGTGGTGTTGTTGTGGGGGGGGTCAGAGTTAGCTCTGTGGTGTTGTTGTGGAGGGGTCAGGGTTAGCTCTGTGGTGTTGTTGTGGGGGGGGTCAGAGTTAGCTCTGTGGGGTTGTTGTGGAGGGGTCAGAGTTAGCTCTGTGGTGTTGTTGTGGAGGGGTCAGAGTTAGCTCTGTGGTGTTGTTGTGGGGGGGGTCAGAGTTAGCTCTGTGGGGTTGTTGTGGAGGGGTCAGGGTTAGCTCTGTGGTGTTGTTGTGGGGGGGGTCAGAGTTAGCTCTGTGGGGTTGTTGTGGAGGGGTCAGAGTTAGCTCTGTGGGGTTGTTGTGGAGGGGTCAGAGTTAGCTCTGTGGTGTTGTTGTTGGGGGGGGGGGGGGGGGGGGGGGTGTTGAGTTGACTCATGATTAGATTTGATTAGATACATTTTATTATTAAAGTGTCTTGCATCTTCAGGATGCCCAGCCCAGATTGGCTTATAAGCCACTGTCTGTTTTTGTGATTCATTCTGTTCCATACTCCTTGACTCATTAGTCTATAATTGGTCATTGCAGCCTTGCAGGAGAGTTCTTCCCAGAGGCTGCTCAGCTAGCCTACAAGATGTGGGAAACAAGCGCCATGACAAAAGTCCAGGTTTGGCCTGTGCCCTCTGCCCACACATCCCAAATGGCACCCTATTCCCCCATTCAATATGTGTCCCAAATGGCCCTATTTAGTGCACTAGTGGACTCTGGTCTAAAGTAGCGCACTGTATAGGGTCACATTTGGGACACAGCATTTCAGAGTTGCTCATAGTATAGATTGCATGTTTGTTCTGGCTCTGCCATGCATCTCAATACCTTTACAACGATCTCTTCCCTTGCTGTGACCCCTCAACCCGTGTTGATAACTCTACCATCTCTTCCCTTGCTGTGACCCCTCAACTCGTATTGATAACTCTACCATCTATTCCCTTGCTGTGACCCCTCAACTCGTATTGATAACTCTACGATCTCTTCCCTTGCTGTGACCCCTGAACCCGTGTTGATAACTCTACCATCTATTCCCTTGCTGTGACCCCTCAACTCGTATTGATAACTCTACCATCTCTTCCCTTGCTGTGACCCCTCAACCCGTATTGATAACTCTACCATCTATTCCCTTGCTGTGACCCCTCAACTCGTATTGATAACTCTACCATCTCTTCCCTTGCTGTGACCCCTCAACTCGTATTGATAACTCTACCATCTCTTCCCTTGCTGTGACCCCTCAACCCGTGTTGATAACTCTACCATCTCTTCCCTTGCTGTGACCCCTCAACTCGTATTGATAACTCTACCATCTCTTCCCTTGCTGTGACCCCTCAACCCGTATTGATAACTCTACCATCTATTCCCTTGCTGTGACCCCTCAACCCGTATTGATAACTCTACCATCTCTTCCCTTGCTGTGACCCCTCAACCCGTATTGATAACTCTACCATCTCTTCCCTTGCTGTGACCCCTCAACCCGTATTGATAACTCTACCATCTCTTCCCTTGCTGTGACCCCTCAACCCGTATTGATAACTCTACCATCTCTTCCCTTGCTGTGACCCCTCAACTCGTATTGATAACTCTACCATCTCTTCCCTTGCTGTGACCCCTCAACCCGTATTGATAACTCTACCATCTATTCCCTTGCTGTGACCCCTCAACTCGTATTGATAACTCTACCATCTCTTCCCTTGCTGTGACCCCTCAACCCGTATTGATAACTCTACCATCTCTTCCCTTGCTGTGACCCCTCAACCCGTATTGATAACTCTACCATCTCTTCCCTTGCTGTGACCCCTCAACCCGTATTGATAACTCTACCATCTATTCCCTTGCTGTGACCCCTCAACTCGTATTGATAACTCTACCATCTCTTCCCTTGCTGTGACCCCTCAACTCGTATTGATAACTCTACCATCTATTCCCTTGCTGTGACCCCTCAACTCGTATTGATAACTCTACCATCTATTCCCTTGCTGTGACCCCTCAACTCGTATTGATAACTCTACCATCTCTTCCCTTGCTGTGACCCCTCAACTCGTATTGATAACTCTACCATCTCTTCCCTTGCTGTGACCCCTCAACTCGTATTGATAACTCTACCATCTCTTCCCTTGCTGTGACCCCTCAACCCGTATTGATAACTCTACCATCTCTTCCCTTGCTGTGACCCCTCAACTCGTATTGATAACTCTACCATCTCTTCCCTTGCTGTGGCCCCTGAACCCGTGTTGATAACTCTACCATCTCTTCCCTTGCTGTGACCCCTCAACTCGTATTGATAACTCTACCATCTCTTCCCTTGCTGTGGCCCCTGAACCCGTGTTGATAACTCTACCATCTCTTCCCTTGCTGTGACCCCTGAACCCGTGTTGATAACTCTACCATCTATTCCCTTGCTGTGGCCCCTCAACCCGTGTTGACCTGTGCATGTTTGCTTCTCTGAGTGTGTTGACATTTCAGAAGGAGGATTATGCAATAACGGCTTTGCCTTTACTGTAGATGTGTGTGTGTGTGTGTGTGTGTGTGTGTGTGTGTGTGTGTGTGTGTGTGTGTGTGTGTGTGTTTACTATATCTGATTTGTCCCCTGCCCCCTCTCATCCTCTCTTCTTCAGCTCAGACCAACCATCCATCCTGCCAGTGATTTTGACCCAGCTGATGATGCTCAGAACCTGAGGAAAGCCATGAAAGGCTTTGGTACATTGCCTCCCATGGAAAACACATCGCCTTCACTCTAACCGTGTTAATGAC